>NW_020655913.1:0-12692 GCF_003589595.1 Hyposmocoma kahamanoa
GGAACTGTCAGAAGGATGACAATTGTTTAACTCATGGTTCAGGTACATTTATTTTAGTTTTTTTTTTTCACTTTTCTTTTCATTGAGTCTTGTATAATTATAGTACTTATTATAAGAACCTATTTTAATCCCTATTATTATACATTCAAATAGATTTTTTGAGATTAAAAATCAAGAACCATTTTTACTAACTATGAAAATGTATTTTGTGGGTTAAATAGACCAACAAAATAAAATTTGAATCCGAATAGTGACCGTCAAGTTTGGTAACTTTGAATAAAACTGGTTTGAAGAGGCTTTTATTTTCTCAAAATATTTGTAGCCAAATACATTGACAACTGCGTGAAATGGAATGACTAAATATTCATGTCACGTGTGACATTCCACTTCGATATATTTGAGTAATCATTCAGAATGCATTCAGGATGAAATCTTTTCAATATACCTAGAGTCCTAGAGTCGAACTCGTCCGCGATCTGGGTGTAATACTAGATTATAAGCTTTTGTATACATCGCATTTCGACTTCATTGCTCAGAAATCTTACAGAATGCTAGGATTTCTTCATAGAAGTGCTAAATCTTTTCGAAGAATTGAATCTTTAAAAAAGCTGTATTTTGCTTATGTCAGGAGCGTGATGGAGTACGCAGCCCCTATATGGTCTCCGTCTTATGTGACTCATATAGCCCAGTTAGAGTCCGTGCAGCGTTGTTTCACACGTAGATTGCACTACCGCCTCAAAAGGGAAGATGGTTACTTCGACAGACTTAACTTCTATCAGCTAGATTCTCTCGAAGTTAGACGTCTGTTGTCTGACATGAAGTTTCTATATGACGTGGTTAACTCCGTATTGGATTGTCCTGAATTAACGGCTTGCATTGGTCTGTGTGCCTGTCCAAAACGCACGAGGCATATGCACTCCTTGTGTACGACCTTAGCCCGTTCGAATTACGCAAAACACTCTGTTTTGCAAAGAATAGTGCGCACTTATGAGGATAGATTTAGAGACGTGGACATCTTCCATTTAAACCGCACTCAATTTCTAAACATATTGAAGGATCACCCCCAGTTTAGAAGGCAATAATTATCAAACAAACAGAGCACAGACACACACACACATACACACACACACACAAACACACACAACACTAAAACATACTTACACTTACACCTTTATAATTTATATAATAATAATGTTATATTTGTATGTAATAATTTAATAATATGTAGATTACCATTAATTTAAGAACTTAATGTAAATTTTCAACATGTTTGTTTTTCGATTAGGCTATAGATTAACGCTAGATAAAGTAACGCTATAATTAAAATGTAATATGACAAACTTTGTTATTGGCTATATACGTATATTATTATGATTGTAAACGAAAATTAAAAAGCTGTAAAGTTTGCAAATAAACAAATAAATAAATAAAATAAATACCTACCTATGAATATTTATCGGGAGAAAACTTGTAACTACACAATCAGAGTTATTTGTGTAAGAGCTGAGATTGCCACAGTATATTCTTCTTCTTGTCGTATCGATGGCATACACTATAGTATTATGACCCAGAACTCAGATACGCCGACCGCGTCACTTGTAGCCACCATTAAATCTTCAAGCGTGTAGGTGTCAGGCCACGCAAGGCACAATGTGACATGGGTCATCGTTTGAATCGTACTGTACACACAGTCCAGGTTAGAACCACCGGAAAACCCCACCTGAATAAGTTGTCTTTACCCCAACCAACCTGAGTCCGTAGAATATTTAAAGATTTCCAGTTCAGCCATTGCAATCCATGTCCAGGAGGAAGACTCTGAGAAGGCGCAACACAAGTAGGTTGTATATTAGCAGAATAAAAATATAATTAACTAAAATAGTTGGTGATACTTAAGAGGTCCATATGAAAATTTACATATATAACAACCAATATGTAACCAATATGTATTAAGTGTAATAATAGACCACCATAGGTTTAATCTAGTGTTATTTTTATGTAATAATTTTATTTTTTTAGAACAATTATTTGTGCTTAAATGCTTCTTAAAACCCTTTAAAATAAGTACAAATATATGGGTACCCTAATAAAAAATTGGATGTTCAACATAGACGATTCTTGTTAGGCGGTGGCTGTGTACTTTGACACCATTTTTTTAATTGAACATGTACAATCCATTTTGATAATGTAACAGTGTTAATCATTTATCAAATACTGTGGACTTTTTAATTTTCTTAACAGCACAGGTCATAACAAATTGGTTTACGATGTTTAAAATTAATACTCACTTTTTGTTGTAATTATCAGAAAACAACAAATATTTAATTGTTAACAACAACAACAAATGAAAGTTTTTTGTGAAAATTGAAAACAAAAATCAAACAACAACCCATTATTTTAATTATTTATTTACGCCACGCCACTTGGTCAACTTAATGCTGATCCACGGCCCGTGGACTCAGAGGCCGCGCCGCGAGCTCGCGCCAACAACGCGCCGAAGGGAGAGTGCCAATGGCGCGAACTCGCCCATACATATAGCCGCAATGCGGCGTGTCCCGTGATATCACAGGCCGGGCGAAGCCTTAACACAGAGCTATTAGTTCCTGAACCACAACAGTTCTCAGATACGCGTTTTATTATTTTATTTAAAAATAGTTAAATAAAATATGTGAGAAAACTGTAAGACAACAATAAAGTATGACGTACACAGACTGAAAAGTGTAAGTAATAAACCTAGATCAGTGGGAATAAATCGCCACACCAGATGACGCAGCGGACGCCTTTTAATGTAGCATAAGATACGATTTAGCTTTCCGATTTCTCTTTCATCTGTAAATAAATGGAAAAATAAATTATTACATTAAAATTTAGATATTGTTTGAATAAAATAATTTTTGAGTTCTTAGGTTTTCGCGATTGTTACACATAGGAAATGAAACTATTTTTCCGGATTTATTACCGAATTATTGAAAGAATTGGAGGTAAAGTTAAGCAGATCTGATTTTAATAAATGCATTGAAATTACAAATAAACGATCAGAATTTAAATTTCAACAATCCCAAAAAACACAGATTGAAAAATTTAATAAACTTAAACTGAAGTGCACAAGTAACGAAACGTCAACGTCACTGTCAAATGATCAAACACATACTCAATCTGTAATAAACTTATCGAACAAAACGTTAGATCAGTCTGCTTTTTCAGTTTTGCAAAAGGGTTTGAATTACGCAGTGGCTCCTCGTCGTGTTCCATACGAAGAAATTATTTGTAACGTTGAGGATTGTCTAGTTAAAAACAACATGAGAAAGGAAGATTTGGAGGCAATACGCCAAGACGTTTCGTCAATATTGCGTTCAAATAAACAGCCCAGACCGAATCTTACTCGAGATGAATATAACGCGCTGAAGACCTTCCGCGAAGATCCTGAATTAGTCATCCTCCGTGCAGATAAAGGTAACGCGACGGTGGTCATGAATACGTCAGATTATAACAGCAAAATAACTGACTTACTATCGGATGAAAGCACGTATAAAAAGGTGAAGAAAGACCCTACCACCAAGATATTAAAAACAACAACTAACTTAATATCTAAGCACTCCGATACGCTGAAACTTGATGTAAGTGCGTTTGTGCCCTGCGCCGTGAAACCACCAAAACTGTATGGGTTACCAAAAATACATAAGGCTGACACCCCACTCCGTCCCATAGTTAGCCAGATTGACACACCAACCTACAAACTGGCTCAACACATGGCAAAGGTACTGTCACCATTGAGAATACTTCCACACATGTGAAGGATTCATACCATTTCATCAGTGGAATCAAAGATCTCCGGTTAACTGATGATGACACCATGGTCAGTTTTGATGTTCAGTCGCTGTTTACCAACCTACCAGTAAAAGACTGCATTGAAATTGTACGTAGGAAGCTAAGGGAACATAATATGTCCATTGAATATGCAGAATTATTAGAACACTGCCTAACATCAGGCTATCTATTGTGGAATAATGAATTCTACCTACAAATTGACGGTATAGCGATGGGCTCCCCAGTATCTCCCGTTGTTGCCGATATTTTCATGGAAGACTTCGAGGAGCGAGTTTTACCCATGGCCCCAGCTAGGCCGAAGATTTTCAAACGGTACGTTGATGATACTTTCACAATATTACCTAAAGATAGCATACCTTCTTTCTTGGACCATCTTAATTCTTTTAGTACTAAGATCCAATTTACTATGGAACAAGAGAATTGTGGTACTTTAGCTTTCTTAGATGTTTTAATTAAAAGAAATCCTAATAACACCCTAGGCCATACTGTATTTCGAAAGAAAACCCATACAGATAGGTACCTCAATGGTAATTCCCATCACCATCCTAGCCAGTTAGCTACCGTGGGCAAATCTTTGTTTCAGAGAGCATATGGTGTCTGCGACAGTAATCATCTGGCGGGGGAACTTCAGCATATAAAGCAAGTCCTACATGCGAATAAGTTGAGGATTCCACGCCAACGCCGCAGACCCCGTGTGAAACCACCTACAGTCGAGCGAAGACCTGCCATCTTACCTTACGTGAGAGGTGTTACAGACAAGATCGGAAGAGTCCTCAGGCGTGCATCTATCAAGACCTATTTCAAGCCCCTGAGGAAGATTTCTCAGTTCCTGAGACCCGTGAAATGTAACATCCCCTTACAGGATGCAGGAGTTTACAAGCTTGACTGTGAGTGCGGTCTCTCTTATATTGGACAAACAAAGCGAAGTATTTGTACCCGCGTCAAAGAACATATAGCTGATGTCAAACACCGTCGCGTAAACAAGTCTGCAGTCTGCGAGCATGTCATGGATAAACCTACACATTCAATGAAGTTTGACAAACCCCAGGTCCTTGCAAAAGAAGTCCGTTATCTGCCCAGGATGCTGCGAGAGGCCATTGAAATTAAAAAACATCCTAATTTCAACAGGGAAGATGGTTTCTCCGTACCACCTGTTTGGGATCCAGTATTTCCTCTAATGAAAAATCCCAAACAGACATAAGACTGCAGTACTAATTAATATGTTTTAGTTTATTCTAATTTCTATTAATAATTAATAATAAATTAAACTTAATAAAAATTCATTCAATAAAATAATTTGTAAAACTTAATGTAGCGTAAATTGGAATGTTTTCTTTGTAAAATTAAAAATAAGGTATTTAATTAATAACTATTGTAACTATAGTGAAAAAATAGGGTGGTTTGCATTAATATTAGACATAACTGGTTGAAGACTGTACCACCTCAGTCAACCGTGACCATGGGACCTGTAAAGGGCCCGAAACGTCGGTTTGTTTGAAAAAACAAATATACGCGATTTAAATCCGGAAAAATAGTTTCATTTCCTATAAAATAATTTTTTTCATAAGAAAGGATTCTATTTTAGGAGGTAATTGCACAGTTAACATTGCTTTATCCGTGTCTGTATTTTTGAGTGTTGAGGTCGTGTGGAAGATTGATATTTATTTTTATATAAAACAAGTGTGCATTTGACCTCCATCTCACCTGATGGAAAGTGAAGATGAGGTCGACGATGTAGCGTGAACACTTAAATAACGCCTACTCACACTCGCCTTGAAAAGGTCAAATATACAACGTTCGAGGAACAAATCCGCAGGTAGTGAATTCTACTCCCTAGCCGCTCGCCATGTAAATGTGGATGCGAAACGCTTGTGGCCGGATTTGTGCTTGGTCCAGCTGAAGCAACTGTCCCGGTGTGAAGTAACGCCTCAACCTCGAAAGAATGCCAAACTTGTTGGCTGCATTTTTGACCATGGATTGAATGTGTCTGCTGAAGTTCAGATTGGACGACAGGTCCACGACAAGTAGGTGAAGAGTCGGCCGGGTATCGGTATGAATATATCATGAAAAGTCGGAGTCAGGTAAAAGGGACTCCGCTTTGTGTAGAACAGACACGACTGAGTTTCGGTAGCATTAAATTTGAAAGGATTGGCATCGCCCCAATCGGAGACTGCCTTAAGTGTCAAATTCAAACGACCATGGACTCTCGATAAGACTGGATTTCTTCTTCACTAACCCTTGCATTGGTCAAGTACCTGTCCACAACTATGCTGTCATCAGTATATCGAAAGGCACCTGGAATTAAAATATCATTGATATGCAGCAGAAAGAGGCGAGGCTATAGAAGGGCTTCTATGGCTTCCCTCGATAAGTGAGAAGCGTATACAATACTATACAATATAGTACGCGATACTAAGCAGTAAGGTTGCTTGTTGTATATTCGCTTATTGTAATACGCTAAGATTTTATTTGTGTTGTCAATGTATTGTACTGTATCGTCGTGAGACTATCGACTAATATAACAACCTTTGCTTGGGGGACACTTGTGTAATAGCAAAATGAATAGTTGTTTTATACAAAATGTTTACTCCTAACAGCTCGACTAAAACTTGAAGAAACAGCTGATTATTTTTGGATATTTCACTAGGATAATATGATATATGGAGCCAATACTTGGACACTCTCGATACGGCTAGTCAATCAGTTAAAAGATGCTCAGGAATCTATGGAACGAGCTATGCTCGGAGTTTCTCTGAAGTATATATGAGTTTATCCGACAGGAACCAAGGTCGTCAACATAGCTGGTAGAATAAGCAAGTTGAAGTGGCAGTCAGCTGGTCATACCTCTCTAAGAACCGATAACCGATGTGGGAAGCGAGTTCTTAAGTAGCGGTCGGCAAACAGTATAGGACGCCCACTAGCCAGATGCAGTGACGATCTGCAAAAGGCTGATAGCAGCAGATGGATGCGACAAGCTGAGGAAGGGGCGAAATGGCGTACATTGGGAGAGGTATATGTCCAGCAATGGACTACGACAGGCTAACACATCATCATGATTATGATTTCACAAGGGTCTACAGAGTAAAAAAACTTAAATATGTACTTTCATTTCTTAACGTAAAGGACATTAATAAAATGTTTAATCACCACTTCAACGCGTTATTGCAGAATTAGAAATAAAATTAGGAGCAGTATAAATACTGACACCTTTCTGTTTATTTTAACTCCCACAATAATCGCATGCTTGCACAATTTATACCTTTGTCTTTCATAATCTCTTGATTTAGCAGTCGTGTAGTAGCATCCATTTCAGAGGTCAGTAATTCCACAACAATTGCTGGTACACAAAACTGTGTGGTGTAATGAAAGGCGAATACAGTTTGTGTCACATAGCTAGACCATTGTCCCTAAAAAGAAACACAAAAAAATATGTAACCATGAATTAGGCTTTCGTTATTGTTACACATAGGAAAAGAAACTATTTTTTCGGCTCTAAATCACGTATTAATGCGAAGCGTATGTATGCGCACACAAACGCATATACGGTAACTCAGAGTGAACAGCGCGCGCGACCTTCATTCACCTTGCCTTAGAACCTCCGCGTATTTTATACGCGCCGTAAACGCGCATAGTCCGCACGTATACGCGCCACAGACGCGCTGTAGTGAATCGACTTACAGGCGCTCAAAAATAGTATTGCATCAAGAAGCTTATTATATTCATGAAGTTACTTCATTTGAAAAATAAACAAACAAAACTAAAATTAAAACTATCTATAAAAAATATGTGTATAGTAAAGAAGAAACACGTCGTGTTTTGGCGGCATTAAACCTGACACTGGTCGCAGCTCCTCTATTGAAAAAGCCGTTTTTAGGCTCAGAATCAATTGTGTGACCATCACCTTTCGTTAAAACTGGATCTCACCACGCTATGCTGTCTTCTGCATACTCAAAAATACATCATAGTAGCAAGTTGTTGATGTGCAGCCCGAATAAAATAGCGTAGAGGATACATCCCTGAAGCACACCGTCATTAATACTGTCAAAATCACATAAGTAATTATTTATAATTACACAGACTGACCTGTTAGAGTGCAGATGTCGAAAAAATTCCGAACAATGAAAGCTTGTTTAACAGGCTATATGCCTGACCCTAACCGAGCACGGCCACACCCGATATACTTGTGATATACACAAGAAAGTCTCTATCAGATTAGTCGTATCAAAAACCAAACTCCTGATAACTGAGAAGATTATATCAAGATATCCAAGGAGACGGTTGTTTAATGCAGCGATTGCATTAGGTCGAAAATTGGATGGATAAACACGACTACTTTTGTTGGGCAGGCTGTGCATTCCAAGCTTCTAGATTTTTGGGTCTTTTTCATAACTTAGAGATCTTTATTACACTGACAATAGTCCAATGTCAAAAGGTCAGTTTTGCTGTTGACTTTACATCATGAAGTGGCATTATTCTTAGTGTGCCGCTTCGTAACCTTCGTAGAGAAGCGGCACACTAAGAAGACGATGAATCAATTTCCAAGAAAAAGCTAGTGAATAGCTTCCCTCGCCTTATGTACACCGCCAACGTTAAAATTCAGTCACTCCCGTGACTGCGTCATCAATCTTGGTAATCCGAGCTGATTATTGGCATGCGCATGAATCAGTACTTTTATGGAGTCACCACACTTATTATCGCTGAATCGCATTAAGCCGGACAGAAAAAGCTTTATGTCCATGAACGTAAGAACGAAAAAGACGTTCTGCGTTTCGCATCGGTTCGTACGAACGCGGCTCCATACAGCCGCTTCCTGCGACTTTCCAATCGCGTGCATATGCATGCCGACAACAGCTGATCCTGGTATAGAAACAACTGGCGCGACAACGGCAAATCGGCTTAATGCTGCAAGTGTAGCTAAAACATAATCGCATCAAGACGATTGCGAGCCCACGTTTTGTTCCTTATAAAGAAATAGTGAAAGGTAAGTCAATAGCTTCCCACGTCATGTAACATACAGAGACAATGTTAAAACCCGGTTTCTCCGTCCTTCCTTCCATCTTAGTTGTACGAGCTGGTTCTTGGCATATGCATGAGCCTTTAGCCTACGGGCACAATGGCATAAATCTGTCTCATTACTCCAATAGCCATTATACTTATACTAAACTCGTAACTAAACTGAGTTTGTGCTTTTTTTGTAATACCAAACGACGGGACGAACAAGTCGTGTGCCATTTAGAGCTTAAGGGCACTGTCACTGTGCCCGTTACACTCAACATACACTAACTACACTGAGACATAAGTTGACAAGTTTCTGGTGCCTGTGATTTCACCAGCACGATTACTTACCTTTCTGAATCGGGTCGCAGTAATACTCACATTACTACTTGGCGGCTCAAATAGGTAAGATGGCAGTACTTCCTTGGAAGAACTCTTTTACAAGGAGATCTAACTGCTACTTAAATATTTTAAAGTAAAAGTCGCTACCTGCTGACGACATGCCATCAGCGTTCAAACCATCCGTATCTTGTAAGAGTTGAAGACTGAAGCTTCATATTCATTTAACTTTGTGTTCGTTTCGTGTATGAACGGCACCTGCAAGTGTAAAAGAGATGGATGCTTGCGTATATGGCACACGGTCACACCCCGGACACTCCATACAATAGTCGAAACTTATTTAACTACTACTACTACATACAGCAAGGCGCTATCTACACATGCGCGAGTGTGTGCGTGAAGTGGCAGGGTTACCCATCCCTTTCTCGTACTATTACGTTACGCCGTCAGAGCGACAGCACAGCGAAAATTCTAACGCGAATCTGTTATCTATAATACTATTAATAGAATCCTAATAATTACACATATTCATTCGGTATTTATATCTATATAATATTATATTTTTCATTCATTCACTTAACTAGAATAATTTTGAAGATTTATTTAAAAAATATATTAAAAGCACTTAAAATGTTATGTTTTGGACAGTTACTTTTAAATAAGGTAACTAAGGCATTTAAAACTGCGTGTCCATGTTTATCATTATCTAGTTAATAATAGGTATGTTCACTACGTAATATTCATCGGCAACACAAATTGAAAATTCGAGTACCTTTTTCCAACTCACGACATTATGGCGTCTCATTATATTGATATAATAAATCTGCACCAAATAAATGAAGAAAACAATAACAGAATGAGTCTCAGACATAATTCTTTTACTTTTTCCTTTCATCTTTCGGAAAAAAAGCTTCTCTCTTTATCCCGTTTAGAATGATAAACAGCAGTACACAGCACAATTCACGACCATTATAAATAGTAACGTATTATACGTTGTTATATATTAATGTACAATTTTCGTAATGAGTAAATGAAAACTATATTCAAATATCAAAGCTGTCTTAGCGCGAAAACGGCTTGCCGACAGCCTTGTCGCCGTTTAGTCAATGTGACCGTCAATGTGCGGGCGTGGTGCGGTATTTAAAGCTAGAGAGGAGCGGAGAGTGTCTGTTCTTGTTACTTTTTGTCTCACACGGTTTTTTATTGAACAAAAGCATATTAAAAATACGATTAAATTCTTAAATAATAAAAAAATAAGAAATAATGAAACCAAATGATATAATTACTATAAGTACGATTCTCCATCGTTTTTTAATACTTTTAGGTAGTTTGCAATTTTTAACTGTGCAGTTCGACATTGTGACTTGCGCGCAGTCACCAAGTGAATGAAAGCGAATGAAGGCTTATCGGTATTTGTTGCCTTCCTACGATTGTTCCACTTTTTGAGCGGCTACAGTGTCTCTAGCAATACATTCGTAATTGATCGAAGGAAGCAGTCTGAAATTTGTGCCGTGATTGTGCATTCCCATACTCCACTATTATACCGCAAAATAATATATGAACCTTCAGAATGATGGCAGATGTGGTTTGACTAGTAGCACAGGTACATTATTTTGATTAATAAATGTTTTGTCAACGTGAATAAAAATGAAAGTAAATTAATTAGCTATTCCGCTAACACAGTGAAGGTTAAATCGTGCAAAACTGCATGGAACATTAACTGCATGAAAAAATATTCAAAACAAGCACAGAGCTACATTGCATGATTTAATCTTCATTGGGTTCGTGTAGTAGCAAAATCATTTACTTCCATTTTTATTAGCAACATATTCGTGTTTGAAAAGTTAAATTTTAATCTGATCTACCTTTATTTATATAGGGTAAAACCGGGATAGATGCCTCAGTGGGATAGGTGCCTCGTTTTCAAAAAACCTAACTTCAAATCGCAACAAAGAACAATTAGTTTAAATAAGAGTATAGACACCACTCATCAAAGTTCCTGCAGGGCTTCGTGTGGAATAGACGCGTTTGGCTTGCGCATGCGTTTATCTTCGCGACGAACGCTATAAACGGTTCAAAATTTCAGACGTAAGTATTTAGTGTCTCATAACTTTGTAAGTTCCAATAAATTCCGTTTTATTTTTATTATAACTATACACTACTTCATTAACTGCGCACCTAGGTGTCAATAATCGCTCGTTTGTATAGCTTATTTACATAATAAAAGGGCATCTATCCATATCGAATAGGATAGTCGCCTCGATTTTTCGCGGTATAGGTGCCCTTAAGAGCAAAGGACAAAACAAGGAAATTAGGAATAGAAAATAAAAAATACATTATTTTGTAGGTAGGCATCTATCCTCAAAAAAATAGGTTAACGAAAAGTCAATTTCTTCAAAATCAGTAAATTTTAGATCAATAAAATCAAGTATTAATGTAGTGTAAAAAATTAAACTAGTTATATCCATAGGAATTATTCGTGGTAAACTAATAATTTTTAAATTAGGAGGCCCTTTCAAAAAGTGTCTATCCCGGTTTTACCCTATAAGTTTTATCTTTCTGTGACAAACAAGAACAACTGTTTGTGTTCAGCCACTTTCGAAGTGCAAAGCCTTTAAAATTCAAACGCTTGCATACGGGTACCATAAATATAATGCACACCTAAGGGGCGCGTTCGCATTATGTCGTGACGACAAATTGTCGTGCAGTTTAAAGTGTCGTGGTTTGTTCACACATGGCACAACACGATTAACTGTTGTTCACGACTTTTTTGACGTTACGATAATAGACTGTCGTGACAATGGGAAGAGCTAGGACGATAGTCGTCAAACGAGAAATAAAACGTCACGATTAAAATGTGATTACAGATAATCGCAGCTTCAAACGATTCAGTCAGTGCAAACGACAAGACGGCTGCCGTGAACCGATAAATTGTCGTCACGATCTAGTGGGAACAACTAGACACGACAGTCGTACAACGATAAAATGAACGTTACGACACAATGGGAACGCGCCAAAACGGATCGATCAACGTAAGTAAACTTTTCTTGTTACACCAATTGATAAAAAGACAGAATGAATTATTTATCATATGTTTTATTGTGGACTTTCTAATTTCTCCAGCTCCAGAGATATTGAAATTATACAATTACATTTAAAAAATGTTAAAATATCTGAGAAAACTGTAATACAATAATAAAATATGACGTGTACAGACTGAAAAGAGTGAGTAATAAACGTAGTCTACGTAGCGGACGACTTTCAATGTAGTTTAAGATACGGTGTAGCTTTTCGATTTCTCTTCCATTTGTAATGAAATGGAAAATTAGATTCCTATATTTGGATATGATTTATACAAAGTATCATTTAACTGGTGTCATTTACTAGCACTGTTGAAATTTCATATCTGAATCAGTATTTTGTATTTGAAACTTATAATTTAGAAATAAGGCCGTTTTCTGTCTATTCGCTGTAAGTTATAATATATGTCGGCGCGGAACCATCCGGCCATTGTAAGTCGTCGTCGACAGGAG
>NW_020655914.1:0-10329 GCF_003589595.1 Hyposmocoma kahamanoa
TGGCCGCCACTAAAATAAATTCCAAATGTTTGTGTCAAATAAGGGTTAATTCCAGCCAGTCTCGCTAAAAACTTGAGACTGTTGGATTTTGACGGCACGTCGCTTCAAATGCAGAAAGCGGTTCTGCGCGATAAGGCACGTACCGTTCGCCGGTTTTTGACCCCGGCCGATTGTACCACTGTCGACGAAGCATGGGTTCTCTCATTACAAAACTGAAAATTTATCTTGTATACCATTGGAGAGGCGAGAATTTAGATAAGATAATTATAATCCATATAGATATGCTGCAAACTTGTTAAGCATGACGTCGTCAGCTACACTTCTTTGTGTTGCTGTTCGCTGTAGTGAGAACCGAGTCACCCGAGTACCTCTAACGTAAACTTGGTTGGTCTCAGAAGTGTTTTCAGTACAAGGTTCGGGTTATCATTCCTGCTCACCGCACAGCTTTCAGGGGCAGTTTCAGGTTTCCGTCACCCGAGTGTTCCCGTAACATTTCCAGTAGAAAAGCTTATAAACGAAAGCTTAAAGCATTTCTGTTGAAAAATCAATAGGTACACTATGAACATTTTCCGGTACTTATTTATTTGTACTTTTTATACACCTTTATTGTATACCTAATATTAGGTACAGTTTATATTTATGTTACAATAACCTTTTTGTTATTAAATGAATTGCTTTATGTATGCATTTTGTTACATGTATACGTTACTTGTAAGTACTAAGCAACAAACATGCACACACGCATGCATGAACCCACACACGAACGCACCCACAACAGTCATGCACACACACACACCTACCGAGTTAGTGATACAAAGTATCAAGGCGAGAGTGAATTGGTATTATTTAGGTATTCATGCTACATCGTCAACCTCATCATCACTATCCATTAGGTGAGATGGAGGTCAAATGCGCATTTTTTTAATATAAAAACATCTTTATACTTAGTATCTTTGTTTGTTGTGTTTGTGATTTTGTTTCCAATATTTTTTCATTTTTTGTTCTCTCTCTGTTTCGTGGTAGTCAATTATAATAGTTACAGAATTTACGAAAATCATTACTAAATACAATGTTGTTATTAATGTCAAAACATCGAAATATCATTTTAAAGCTCAGAAAAAAAATCTTTGTACTTAGTATCTTTGTTTGTTTTGTTTGTGATTTTGTTTTCAATATTTTTTTTCATTTTTTGTTCTCTCTCTGTTTCGTGGTAGTCAATTATAATAGTTACAGAATTTAAGAAAATCATTACTAAATATAATGTTGTTATTAATGTCAAAACATCGAAATATCATTATAAAAGCTCTGTTTAAAGTTTCAAAATCGTTTTCAATTACCTCATATCCGTAGTTGTCTTAATGTTTCAAAGATGAGAATGTTTCGAATGTTAGTCAGATGAGCCATTAAAATATTTATTGCTAAGCCCTCAACAAAATGTTCTCATATAAACTATGCAGGTATTTTACTTGACTATGGTTTTAGTGTTTCAACGTGACTTCGTGAATAGAAATTACAAAACAAAACATATTAAAAAAATGCAAAGTCTCCCTCCACGATTTAATTTCAAATTCTAATTGAAACTTACGTTGTTCGTAACTTTGATAGCGAGGTAATTACAATACAATTTAAAATCGGTTGATTATCACTTTTCAGAAAAAAAATTAACATTCCGTATGTACCTACATACCTATGTGATTCGTGGTTTCCTCACTATTGGCACTGGTATAAACTAACGTAGAACGTTTTGATCCTCAACTTTTCAATCACTGTTAGTGCAAGCGGACCCCAAGTCAAAGTCGAGAAACGATGTACTCCGTCTTGCTGCAGGAGGACTTTATGTTCGTTATTGAGACATGTGTGTTTGTATTCTCAGAGTTTGTTATTGAGTTCGTACGCACATGTCTTAGAGAAAATTTGAAGAAAACATTCTCTTGTTTCAATATAATTTCAAATAATATTGTCCTAGCCGCCTTTTAAAGATAAAGATAAAGATAGATTTGTTTGTGGAAGTAGGTACAATAAATTAATTTCAATTAGGTCCTAAATAATACGTTACAATGCTACTACAACAACTTTCGTCAAAACATTCAAATATGATTAGTGGTGGTCGCATAATGTTCAAAGCTTGTTCAAAGTATTTTATTTAAAACAGTCAAAAAATAAAAATTTAAAATTATAGTAGGAGTAAACATGTAGAAATTAACAATGGCAAGAATAGAGTCAAAATAAGCACGTGAATGTACTGTATATAATCTACATTTCTATACCTGCATAAGAAATATACTCATGTCAAAAATTACATTAAATACAAACAATAACTTATACTATGTGTTAAAGTTTGTTGCATACAGATTACTAGACACTATTTCAAATATCAAATAGCCCTTTGGCTAAGTAACCGAGTGAAGGAGATACAAAAGAGAGAGAGAGAGAGAGAGATATTGAAAAGGCCGTCTTTTAGTATAATCATACTTTTAAGACTTTGAATTAACGTAATAAGTTTATTAATATTAATATGACCATGCACATATTTCCATAGAAGATTAGACTATAATTTAAAATGGTAATATATAAAGATGTTTTGTATTTATACATAAGCGTTGTCCAGTACTCTAAAAGCAATGGTAGCCTAATAGTTTGAACTACCGCCTCTCATCCAGAGGCCGTGGGTTCGAATCCGGGTTTGCACATCAGAGGTTTCTAGAATTTAAGTTCAAAATTTAATTTGAAATTTACACGAGCTTTTCGGTGAAGGAGAACATCGTGATGAAACCTGCACGTTCACAACACTCGAAATCCCCAAGTCCCCAACTCGCATTGGGTCAGGTAGCGGACTATTTTTGGTTGATATTAATGTTTACTGATTGTCCAGTTCTCATTATTATAAAAATCTACGCATATAGTGACTACACACTATAGAACTTCTGAAAGTTTTCAAGGGTAATTGTAATTTTTATTCGGAACTAAAAAAGTGGGAATTTTATGCTGTCTTTGTAATATGACAATATGTCCAATATTACCAGTGTTATATTTGCTTTCTTTCCTGTGAACACTGGCTCGGCACTGTCATGCATGACGTAACACCCCGTCCACTCTCGCCAACGGCTCTCGTGATAATGACTGGGTGTACCCAGGCATGGACACACTAGACACGTGTAGGTATGTCAAGTCGCATGCACTATAACCAGCATGTCCAGTTACCGTTACTACTATACACATGCAAACATTAATCCAAAAAATGACGGGGGTATTTTCCGAGAAAAACATCCGCCACATTTTGCATCCGTGAAATAATTCAGAGAAACATATAATTGATAAAATAAAGATATAAAAAAAATGATATTGTTGAATTAACGAATGGATAATATAATAAAAAGTTAAAAGGAAGGTTCATTGAATTCGAATATTCGTTTTAATTATATTGTACACATTTTAGTGGCAGTGCTAAATCAGCCTGCCTTTTTTATAGCTGCCTCTGTCTGTGGCCGAATGGTTACCGTGTAGGCAATATGGCCAGACTAACCGAGATTCTTTGGGAACATAATTATTATTGAGTGCTTGCTTTCTACCTCAACTTTTTCCACGATAGATTTGTTGGTCCATGGTACAAGGGAATTCTCCTTCAATGTCATATTTCAAAGTCTGTCTTTTCCCTATCTTTTAGTATCTTTACTCGTATTGTCTGCATAGTAATTTTGAACAGTCACTTTTTGACTCCTTTTAACTTAATAATGGGAACGTAAATTCAAAAAAGTATGAACATTTATATTAACCTTTAAAGATTTCTTAAAAAAATATCATATAATTTGCATATCAGCATGTTGTGGGTATTCCAAGAAATCGTACGAAGCGTTTCGCTTCCACATTTATATGGCGAACGGCTATGGTTCGTTGGAATTCCCTGCCTGCAAAAAAAATCAGGGGTTAAATTAAGAAATAAACATTCTAATATTAAACTGGTTCCGTGGCCGAACGGTTACCATGCCGTACTACCACACAGAGGTCCAGAGTTCGATTCCCAAACCGGGAGAAATATTTACATGACCTACATTTATTTCTCTTGTGAGTTTGGATGTAATTTGTGGTTGTCTTAAGTGTGTCCATGACACCCGCGACACAGGGTTTCCCTAGTGCGGGGCTATTAAAATTTGAAAAAATAAAAAATCTGACACGCAAAAAACAAGTGTGTTTTAGGTATCTTTTATTTATTTTATACATTTTAGAAAAGTTCACGCACTAATTGTACGATTATAGTTATACATAAATATAAGTAATGAAATGTCAGTTACGAACTTCTGATAATTTCTAATTAGTGTAAAATAATAAGATGATTACAGCTCCTGTCGCAACAAAGTTGGTTAATTAAATAACGTCACATGAAATTGAGAAGTTGATATATTTATAACTATAACGAGCTTTTATATCGTTTTGGCATGCATTACGTACAAAACTATAGTATGTTATTAAGCATGTGTATCAACGGATTTTAATCGGAATGTGATGGAAACATTGCATTTTAATTAAAGCTCTTTCCACTCATTTGATTCGAATAAAATTCAAATCAAATGAGTGGAAAGGGCTTTAATTAAAATGTTTCAAATTTCCAGCTCAGTAAATGAATGTAATTACGAGACTGATTTTTTTTTTTCATTAAAAACGATTCTGCTGTGTTCTCGAAATAAAATGTGTTGAAACAATGTCAGCGTTTTCAAATAAAATATTATTCGATAAAGATAACATTTCATTATAACCTTATCTAACATAAGTAAAACAAATGTAAAGGTAGCTATGATGTAATATTAAAATAAACAGTAAAAAAAGACAACTTATGGCCAGGCTAAATAAGTAAGTCAGTCGGTAGAGCACTATGGGTATTTATTACATATAAATAAACGGGGCACAGAGATATTACAAAGATACCACGACGTAACTAAATACTTATAAAAGGAACTAATACAAAATTACAGCAGAAAAGCGCGCACATGAAAGGCTTCTAACTCGAACCAGTGTTAGACGCGGACTTTTTGACACTAACTGGGGCGCGCGGGGGTAAGGGTCGGTAATCACGCATAAAACGAAAGTTACCGGAAGTCGTTTCGTTATTACCAATATTTGGTCATGAAAAAGTGATATTTTCGCAAAATAGGGTCGATGGCGAGAAGTGCCAACTACATTCGCAAAGACTGTCTATCTATAATCTACTTCCTCGAGGATGGGTGGTCGTCGCGATATCGGGTAGGACGCTTTCGAGTGCGCTTCGAGCGCACTAGATGGGGTTGACGCGCTATAAACTAAATTATACATTCTGCATGAAGATATACAATTATTACCTTTTACTTATTATGATTATTATTACTTACAACTCTAATAGTGTAGTTGCGATGAATTTTCAATTAAATTTCGAGAGAGAAAAAAACCGGGTCTTTAACATATTTATGTGTTTTATTTAAAAACAATATAGTAGTCGTTTATAGCTTAGGTACCTATAACTAAATAACATGTATAAGTTACAAATTTACAAAATTTCAATTAACTACACTTGAATTATAAAATGTATGTACATTTTGAACAATGAAACTTTGACATTACTTGAATATAAATATAATTAAGTAATTGAAATGATCATGATTTTCAATAATATAGGGCATTATAGTTATTCTCATACCCAGAATTTGACGGTCTTGTAAAGCTCAATTCACACCGGCGCAGAGTCGAAGCGTCACGTCGCGTCCGGTTTCTCAACTACAATGCTCGGCGACGTTTCCATATTTGCATGACACAACTTTGTACAGTAATAATGGTAAATAGAGATGAATATGCTATAGGCGAAAAACAAGACGCTTCGAGTCTGCGCCAGTGTGAGTTGAGCCTTACATTCTATTTTGTCATGGCGAAATAATGCAAAGTAGAATTTAATTTAAACTAAAGGAATGTGCCAAAGAAGAAAAAGAATCAAACGGTGTAATCGTGTGCTTTTTTCACAATTAATAGGTAATAGTAGGGTTTCGTTTGATGTTATTATAGTACAATTGAGCGCAATAATTGACTTGTTCGAGTAAAACTATTCTTGTAAGAAAAAGTAACATGTAAAAATTATAATTTTTTTATTTAATAAAATTGATCTTAATATTTTGCTTACATCTGTTTTCACTGCGTTTCTTACTTAACGGTACTGTTATACTGGAACGCATATGTGCAAGTCCACGTCAAAACGAATCATATGAGCCCAAACAGTAGAAGTAGTTTAGTAGCAGTAGCAAGGGTACTTCAAAACCGGAACACAGTAATGCTGACATTACTGCTTGGCGGCAGAAATAGGTAAGGTTATTATTATTATATTATTACCTATGAAATAAAGATTATTTGAGTATGTGGAGTTGTTCTATTGGACTAGATTAAGGACATATTCAAATATGTAAAGGCTTTGGATCGTAATATAATCGCCACGTAATTTTTTGTTGAAAATTGAGTTGTACCACATTCATATAGCGTTAAATCTTATTTTATGCTTTACGTAATATACTTGATTATTTAGAATAGAATAGAATAGAATAGACATTTATTGCAACGCCACAACACATAGATACAAAAAAAAAATATTGATACTACTTAGACAAGCAAAACAAAACAAAAAGACGTAATAAACAAAATTAAAATAAAATGAAATAAGACAATAACAAACAAAGAGCAAAACAAAAAATACAATATATATAACAACTACAAATGTTGTACTGTCATGTGTGCGGTTGTGGCGTATGCAAAAGGACTTCATTCAGCTTATGCCACAGCCGCAATTGACTGTGGAGCTGGTTTTCAATGAGCCCTGAGCTGAGATGAGTGACGGACGTGTGTGTCGCAAAATAAAATAAACTACTTAAATAATTGCGTATGTGTTCTTTGTACGTTGTGCTAATGCTGTGTGTTATATTATAGATCGCAAAAGTACTTAAATATAGCAAATATATATATATATATATATATATATATATATATATATAAATATACCTACTGTGTGCGTTTATAGTGTGGTGACGTAATTACATAATAAATAAAATTATACAACTCGTTCGCTCCGAGTTGGGTTAGACAAAAGACGCGCGGACTGACGCACGGGAGGGGTGGGGACGCTATTTGACAACCGGCACATCGCCGATCACACGTTTTACATTTTTATTTTACATTTTTATTTTTGACACGTATATGTATATCATTGTAAATCGCTCTGTACAAGAAACTCTCCTGCTATAATGTCAATAGGACCACTACTGACGTACCGCTTTTCGAACAAAAAAGAATCATCGAAATCAGTTCACAAATGTTGGAGAAATCGTAACATACGCACAAAAAAATAGTCGAATTGAGAGCCTCCTCCTTTTTTGAAGTGGGTTAATAAAGTACTATTGAGCACAATAATTGATTTGTTCGAGGAAAACCATTCTTGTTAGAAAAACTTAACATGTAAAAAAAGTCAGGTAAATAATATAAGAGCTGACATAATGTTACTCACATTTTTACATTGCCGCAGATTAAATTGTAAGATAACTTACATTATATATTCACTTACATTACACTTACATCACATCGTATTTTAATATACAATTTCGACACCAAAATGCTTATAGTACATTGTTTTATAGTTGGAAGAGTTTCTCGTGAAGGGTTAGTTATTACAAACCAGTTCAAACATTTTAAGCCCAAACCTCGAGAATTTAAGCTTCACGAGTTTGGAGAGACCTGGACGCCCGTGAACCACACAAGTTTTCCAATACATTTATTTATGAGAGAAAAGTTCATTTTCCTATATTTTCCACAAGCGAAGGGCGATGTTAAGGTGAGTTACCGGAGGAGAAGTGGGAAAAAATGTTTTTCTACATCGGTCTTACAAAAAATAATATACGATACACCTAAGTACATTGTCTAAAGAAAGTGCTCTAAAAAATAAATAAATAAAATCCTGAAAGCGGGCTAATATAAAAGTCTAAAACGAATTATTTAATAATAGAATATCTAACTTTGTAATAATATATATATATAACATAATTTTTATATGGAGTGTGTTTGTTTAAGTATATACTAAAGAGAACATGCTGAATTTTGGTTTTCAACTGAAGGCCTAAAGAAGTTATTAAATTCACATTTATCCCATAATTTTCAAATTGTCCGGCGGTTTAATGACCGTCAGTCGCCATCGGGCGGTTGTCGACGTCGGATTTGTGTCAAGTTTTCTCCGCCTGTTCATATTTTATTCGTATTAATTTACAGCGCGCAGTTGCGGGACGTGAGGGGCGACCCCTCACACCTCACCTCCTAGAATCTAGGCTCGTGTTAAAATACCTCGCCTTAAATAGTCTTGAAACAAAAGTAACAGATGAATTCGAATACATTCTGTATTGAACTAATATTTTTAATAAACAACAATTTATTTATTAAAAATATAAGTTGAAAAAATGAAGTAAAATAAAAATGAAGTAAAATAAATTGCTTCTACAATTAGAAGCTATTTATTTATAAGTGTTGAATGGTTTCTTTGTATTAAATTCGAATTTAAAAAAAACTAAAATCATTTGAAAATGAGGTACTTGATGTTGTTTATTATTTTTGGGATAATAACAGAATCAAGCCAAGGTAGTTACATTGAACTGGGAATGAATTTTTCCACTTGTTGTATTATTATTGAACTACAATTTTATGGAACAACTGCGACAAAAATGACCTCCTACCTTTGCACTAAACTTACTGTAAACTTTTTGTCGCAGTTGTTCTAATAGAACTATTCACTCTTCTTATCGTATCGATGACATGCATTATACTGTAGTGGCCCAGAATTCAGTCACGCCGACTACGTCACTGGCAACCGCAATTAAATCCTCAAGCATGCAGGTGTTAAGACACGCAGGGCACGATATAAGGTCGGCCATTAAATTGAGCCGCACCGCACACGCAGTCCAGGTTAGAACCATCCGAAAATCTCCACCCGAACAAATTATCCTTGCTCCGACCAACCTGTGTTCGAAGCCTATTCAAAGACATCCAGATCGGCCATGGCAATTCGTGTCCAGGAGGAAAAGTTTAGAAGGCGGGACAAACGTAAATTATACTCTTTCGCGCCGAATGTTGCACCTCGACTGAGCTGGCTCAATGCTCAGAGGATCTACACATTTAACAAAACTTTTCCGGCTCCTCAGCCTCCGTTGCCCTGTGAAGTGATCATGCATAGGGTGCTACATTTTTGCGGACCTCTGGCGGAGCTATGCCGGCTAGTGGGTACAGCAATCTTACTCCTTAATAAAACTAATGGAAACGAAGGATATCTTGAATATATTTCAGAACACAATAAACAGGTATCTTCTAGGCGAACACGTGGCATACTCATACATCATTTCACTGATCATCAACTGATATCGTTGCCAAACGTAAGTTTACCTACATTTTTTTTAAGTTTTGTTGATACAGTCAAGAGCACATCAAGCTTGATGAACCGTTGTTATTACAAGCGCTATAGAGATGAATTTAAACCTTAAGTGTTCAAGTGTCAACACTTCAACACTTAAGGTGTTTGAGGTGCTCCTGACTCTGTACTACTACAAATATGTGATCTCTTCTGTACCTACTCACACTATCTACCTCTTCCCAGGTCAATATGTTTTACTTGTAACGGTATTAGAAAAAATAATTGTATATTACTATATAAAACATTGTTGTTTTATTAACAAAACGTTATTTAAGAGTATCTTTGTGTGATTACATTCCTCGTATATACAGTTCCTCTCTCAATTCAGTTTTGTCATTCAATTTGCTTCCAAATTCCCCTTTGACGAAGTCGTGTACGGTTCGTCGCTTAGCAACGCTAGAATTCATGTCCGTACTTACTAGTGTTGTAAAAAACGAGTCCGGAAGTCTCCATTTAAACTCGACTCAAGTTTACACGGGTAGGGGGCCTAAAACACTCACTAGGCCGAGTCGAGTGATACAACCGATTAACTGTCATGAATGCTAGTACTTAATATATTCCATATAAGAGCTGCTCTTTCTGTAAAAGAATAGTGGAAATAATTGTACTTGCATTAGGGACATACAAGTGTTCTAGTGTCATAGGTTCGTTTAAGGCGGGAAGTGAGGGGTAAGAGAGTAAAAAGGAAACGTAGGTAGTGAGGAAGCTGAGGGTACATCGATTCAGGAGCACGGACTCGAATCTAAAAAGAAGTTGAGTCGTAAACATAACAAAACTCGCTTCGAAGAGACTTCTACTCTACAAAGCCTCGAGTACGACAAGCAGGGTTCGATTTTACTGAACAACGAATTAAATAAAAAGCAAAACCTAGTATGGTG
>NW_020655915.1:0-12146 GCF_003589595.1 Hyposmocoma kahamanoa
ATATAATTGTAAGTCAATGTATAACATGCATAAATTTTAATGATTTTTGCGGGAAGTGAGTAATTCGTTTTTCATCGTTTCTGAGAAAGTCCACTTTTTGAGTTGATACACTATTAACATACGGTATGTGTATTTGATTGGCAAAAATCCATGACAACTCCTTCAATTATTTTAAATTGTTTTTATCTACGTGTGAAATCTACATTGTAAATGATAAATGTGTACACATATTTATTTACAAAAAGCAACCCCTGGAATTTCTCATTCTTCTCAGGGAAACTTCATGAACGGTAGCCAAATTGAAATTCAATCCTATACCGTTTACGATAAGAACGGTCCATAGAGTCAAGTTTGATGTGCTATTGACCGTACTTAACCATATGTTAGGAACATCAAGTTAATATACGATAGTTAAATGAAAAAGAAACTTAATTATGACACGTAACAGTCAGTCATGCAAATGGTAATAGTTATGTCTACACGTGTATTATATGTACTGTTATGTACTCATTATGTGTTGTATATTTTAACAACAAACATCTACTTATGTTCGCACCCTCATTGGTAAAGTGACATAATGCAAAAGTAACACTTTTGGTAAACTGTCAAAATAAAATACGTACTGGGTTGTTTGTAAAGTACAAACCACTTGACAGGACTATATTTCTAACATCATAAACAACAACGTTTATTACATGGCTTTTCCAAAACATAATAAAGAACAATGGCGAACTCCCATACAAATTTTTGTTGACGAAATGTGTACGCGTCTGTTTATGAAAAATAGAGTATTGGTTTATTGGTAGGTCAATGTTTGAACCTGAACAAATTTGATTTGGAGTTTGGTATTCTGAGAAGTCTGGAATTCCTGGAAAGTCATAATTGAATTATATATTTTACGTCGCGTAAACAAGTCTGCAGTCTGTGAGCATGTCATGGACAAACCTACACATTCAATGAAGTTTGACAAACCCCAGTTCCTTGCAAAAGAAGTCTGTTATCTACCCAGGGTGCTGAGAGAGGCCATTGAAATTAAAAAACATCCTAATTTCAACAGGGAAGATGGTATCTCCATACCACCAGTTTGGGATCCTGTATTTCCTATAATGAAAAATCCCAAACAGACATAAGACTGCAGTACTAATTAATATGTTTTAGTTTATTCTAATTTCTATTAATAATTAATAATAAATTGAACTTAATAAAAATTCATTCAATAAAATAATTTGTAAAACTTAATGTAGCGTAAATTGGAATGTTTTCTTTGTAAAATTAAAAACAAGGTATTTAATTAATAACTATTGTAACTATAGTGAAAAAATAAGGTGGTTTGCATCAATATTAGACATAACTGGTTGATGACTGTACCACCTCAGTCAACCGTGACCATGGGACCTGTAAAGGGCCCGAAACGTCGGTTTGTTTGAAAAAACAAATATACGCGATTTAAATCCGGAAAAATAGCTTCATTTCCCATGTGTAACAATCGCGAAAACCTAAGAACTCGTTATATATTTTTCTATAATATCACGTGACGGGACGAACGAGGCGTGTGTCTCATGGCAAGCTACACGCCTGTCTATAATGAGCCACTGAGAGCTTTAAATCGCAAAGATCTGAGGACCACTGCCACTGCGCCCGTCACCCTGAGACATAAGTTGACAAGTCTCATGTGCCTGTTGAAATTACAGGCACCATTATACACACCCTTACCCTCCCAAACTGGAACGCAGTAATGCTTACTGCTTGGCGGCAGAGTTATGTAAGGTTGAAAAGGTTGTAAATTGCCAATAAGGAACAATAAAATAGATTACTCAATCCACATGAATTTATTGTATAAGGTAAAAGGCGAAAAGAAAGGCTGTAACAAAAATGCAACAAACGGTGTGAAACAGTAAAACTTATCCCAAAAGGGCCGTATTTTTTTTACAAATATTACTGGATTTTAATGAGCATATGATTTAAAATGGAAACTGGTAAAAACAGATCATAGTTTGTGACGAGAATGAACAGAAGTGCTCATTTCAGATATTAGGTACAGAGTGAGGACAATGTGAAACAAAGTGGGAATGACGAGGCAAAGGAATTAAAGAGCGATTAAAAATTTGAAAATAAGTGACCAGGAACCAGAGAAAAGGTGGTATAACGATGGAGGAGGTCGCATCGTTACTAGGTATGCAACATAAACAACAATCTTTTGTTCCATGACTTTTCAAAACAGAATCAATTTAGGAAATGAAACTATTTTTCCGAATTTAATTCGTATACTTGTTTTTTCAAACAAACCAACGTTTCGGGCCCTTCTATATGTCCCGTCTACGTGGTCATGGTTGATTGTCAACCGAGACCACGTATACGCGATTTAAATTCGAAAATAATAAAAATAGTTTCATTTCCTAGATGTAACAATCGCGAAAACCTGAGAACCAGAATCAATTTGCCAATCTGACGCTTTGTAGATCTGTATTCGGTGTAAGTTCAAACGCAGAAGCGTCCTATAAGCCTTATCGTGCACAATTTTACAATCTTGGCGGTGTGCTGTCGCACCTGGGAGTCGATTCCGGACCTTACGATAACTCAGTTGTCGACCGATTTCTTTTCTTTTTTATTCACAACACCCGAATCGAACGTCAAACTATCGTACGTCAAACACCCGTAACTTCTCGACCGGCAAAGGCTACAAACGTTATAAGAACACAGTTATCGAATGAAAGTTAAGTCCTATTGTTTACAGAGCAAGAATGTAATATGGATTTCTCTTATTATTTTAAATAAAGTCTGGACTTTGTTCAATTTTATTAATTTATTTTAATACATTCCTATATTTTAGGCTTTTAACGTCTTAAAAATGTACTTAAAAGGGATTTTAATTTTTCTTATAATCTATTTCACTCCGTAAACGTTATTGGATAACGATATCGTATCCGAATCCAAAATGAAGGTTTAACTCGGAATGTTCAGGGGGCCTACTATAACCTTTCCAAAAACAATCTTATTTCAAAATATGCCTTAGGCCTTACTAAATATAAGGTATAAATAGGCCTTACTCTTGATAATCACTTGAGCTGGAAGTCACATATAAATAAGTTAAATACTAAACTTAGTAAATACGTATATGTCCTGAAAAATCTGACGAGAATAACGTCACAAAAAACTGCTCTTTGTGCTTATCACGCCTATGTAGCCTCTAGTTTACGATATGGTCTGCTGCTTTGGGGGAACGCTGCTGCAACACATATTACACCACTGTTTAAAACCCAGAAGAAATGTGTCAGGGCCATGTTTGGTGTGGGCCAGCGAGAGAGCTGTGTACCCTATTTTAGAAAACTAAAGATTTTAACCCTACCATCTATGTATATTTACGAGGCCTGTGTTTATATAAAACAAAATCCAGGCAACTTTAATCTAGTGAAAACCAGACATCCCAGGAAAACAAGGAACAAAATAGAAATACGGCCAAAACAACGCCCCACCTTGGAATTTTACAATAGAACGATGTTTATATTGGCACCTAAATTATTTAATAAAATACCAGATGCAGTTAAAGAACTAAATTGTAGGCAATTTAAAATAAAATTACATAATTTGTTTGTTACACAATGCTACTACAATATAAATGATTTATTAATAGATAACATAAAATGTAAAATTTAACCACTGTGCGTGATTGAAATAAGAATTGTGTAAAATATTCGCATGCCAAGTTTTGGTGAAATGTACGATCTAATAATAATATACTATATCACCATTGTAAACTACATTTTTCAGCGAATAAATATCTTGTATTCTTGTATTCTTGTATAACCTTCAAGTAAGCTTATAATAATATTACTCATATTCGTACCATGACGAACAACGAATGATTTCCCAATATTGTCTATTCCTTACTAAAAATAGGAAAGAGATAACGCTATGTGAACTATATAATGCCATCTCTTTATTTTTTTGATGTTCCGAATCGTCTTATCGTAGTCCAATGTTTAAGTACTTAATGTTATTTACATTTAGAGAATTTTAACTGCCAAAAAAAGAAAAGTATGTAATAATGAAATCTATTAAAATTACGTTGTTTTTAAATATTTTTTCGCATTTTCATGAAGAAAAATAAATGAAACAAGCTGAGTCTTGATAGTCACGTTGTGAACTCGGGGGATTCGCTCTGGACCTTTTGGAGGGAAAAGTGTCGTTTTTATTTTGACTTTCGATTTTTTTGTGAAGTGGAATAGGATAGTGCTATTGTGCCTTAATCGAAGATTAAAACGCGAAATTATACGAATCTCGGACTAAAATACCCGTATCGGCCCGTTCTAAGGAATCCCGAGTCAATCCAAGCACGCCGCCTCAAATTGCCTATCCTCTTTGTGGCGGCCATATTTACAGAAACATAATTAAACTTCATGTTTAGGCTGATGGCTTTGCCAAAGCCTTAATAAATTAAAAAAAATTGTGAACTCGGAACAATAGTCTAGTGTCAACTGTTAGCTTCGCCAAGGAGCACATAGATGGCGCTGTTATAATTTAACGAAATAAACATCGCGTATTTTTCTTTAACGAAAAATTATTTACTATGCTAACAAATAAAAAATAAACAAAATATTGAAGAGATATATGCAAATAAATAAGTTCAACTTAACTTTTAATCATTATAAATCAATATTAAGGCAATAAAACTGAAAATAATATTGTTTCCATTGCATCCGTGAAACTATAGTAAGATTGCTAAATTTGACATAAGAGCAATATTACTTTAATGTTAAAGTCGCGTCATAGTACGAACTGAGAGAATGAATAGTCACTAAGCTGCCAATAACACATCATAGGTTTAACATTAGAATAAGCTTACTTTAAGCTCGTCATGGTACGAAAAGTCAGTGTAAGGTTAAAGTCTTAGAATAATAACGCATAGAATGATAGTTTCATATCAAACGAACTGTCACAAGTGAGGCAAAAATCAAATTCATGTACGCTAGTTTTAGTAGTAGGTTAATTTTCGGTTTTAGTGAATATTTATATAAAAATACAAGTTGAAACGCGTTACTTCCTTGTGGAATGTGATGTTAGTATCTATTTTATGTTTGTCTGACGTATTTTTACACTCATTTACCGCACATTTCGTCATTTTTAGCTAAAATTCTTGATCTGTCCGCGGTGCAAGTTGACTTTGAGCACTGAAGGCCCGCCCGCTTGTGTAGGCCCATTGGGCGCGCTTCAATTTGCCTCACTTAGCGTGTGCGGGCTAGGTTTCTATGCGTTATTATTCTAAGGTTAAAGTAATATTGTTTTGAGGGGTTGTGGTAGGCCCCCTGTACTCTCAATCTCCGTTCGACACGTAGAAACAGTCACTGTCAAATAAGTATGTAATAATCAATCATATATTGATACGGGTAGGGTGTTAGGGGGTGCTGAGTATACCGAAGTAGACGAGTTCGACTTCTCGGAACTTACCCTAACGATGCGTAGCTGAAATATCATTACACAATATCAATATTTTTGAATCTGTGATCAAAACAGCCTCACGCAAACTCGGAGTCCTGAACAAGGTGCGACGTTTTTTCACGCCGGACCAGTTATGCCTGCTGTACAAAACACAGGTCCGGTCTTGCGTTGAGTATTGTTCGCACTTGTGGGACGGCTCCGCCAAGTACCTACTCGATGCCTTGGATAAATTACAGCGTCGTGCAACTCGAATTATAGGCGACGAAGAGGTCTCATCACGCCTTGAACCTCTGCAACTGCGTAGAGATGTTGCATCGCTTAGCGCCTTTTACCGCATGTACCATGGTGAGTGCTCTGAGGAGCTGTTCAACCTCATCCCCCCTTCCCCGTTCCTGCTCAGAAGCACGCGTGCTGGCCTTCGTAGTCACCGTTTCACTACCTGCCGCATTCCATCGCGTACTAAAAGGTTCGGTGGCTCCTTTCTCTGCCGCACTGTTGACAAATGGAACTCCCTTCCGGCACATGTCTTCCGTCCCTCTTATGATATGGGGTCCTTCAAACGAGGCGTGAAGAGGCATATTGTAGGCAGGCAGGGTGGAGGCGGCTAGTGCAGTGAGGATTCCATCGCTGCACTAGGTTCCTTCGCGTTTGGATACCACTTTCCACTTAACATCAGGTGGAGTGGAGTCATTTGCCTGTCAGGTATAAAAAAAAAAAAAAAAAAAAATTCTAATACTGGGTTATGGTTTTTTTATGATATCTCGAAAAAATATTTTGTCACGTGTCGGACGGCAGTATTGCTTCGCAACATCATTAATGATTTTTTAAAGTTGTAAACCGTATTTACAAAAAACTTAATATGCTAACATTGCCAGGCAATGGCAATGTATATATATAATATATATAGAAAATAACCCTTATTATTATAATAAAGTAGGAGACGCCCCCCGACATCATATCCCTCGAAATAAAAATAACCTAATACAAGCGATATCTAAATTGAAGATACATAGTTTCGGACCTCATCCTATGTCAATAAAAATTTATAATAAACTCTTAGGATATTTAGAATCAGAATCAAAAATGATGATATATGTGAATTTATATATATTGAAGAAACTATTAATTTATAAAAGTAATTACGATATTAAATTAATTAATATCTGTCCTTCTTCTTTTCGTGTTTGTTAGTCTATAAGTATATTCGTAAGTATATTTTTGTAACGACAACACATGTAAAGCACTTCCAATCACTGGGGAAAATATTGTAATAAATAATTATTAATATAAAGATCTTTCATAGATTTCTCACAGATGACGCTACGATAAAAAATGTCGTTAAAAAAATTGCAAAAAGCACATAGAAAAATTCGTAAAGTCCGCTAGTTCGTTCCGTAGCTTAGTTGGGAGAACGTCGTCGGCCTGGTATACTGAAGACGCAGGTTCGAATGAGTCAATTTATGTGTTTGATCTTTGTATTAATAATATAATTATAACAAAGTAACTGAGTAATTTCATAAAAAAATAATTGAATATCATTGATATTCATTTATTCATAATACAATATGCAATTGTGTTTGAATGTCAACTTATAACTAATTATACAATTTACATAATACAACAAAACAACATAATAATAATTTACAACATTGTCAATTAATTAATTTAAAATTCTTCAACAGACTCACAGCATTTTTCCAATAATAAAGATCTCAGTTTTTGTTTGAAAATATTTATGTCACTTACCTATAAGTTTAAGTATGGGTAATTTATTAAACAATTTCACAGACTGATACTGGAGACAGTGCTTCACAATGTTTAATTTGGGATTGATAACATTTTAAAAACATTTTCTCCTAATAGTTTCTCGTTCACTTTGCTCTACATTTGACTCAAAGTTCCTTCTCCTTTTTAAAAGTCACATCAGAAATACCAAGCTTGGTATAGTGAGTATACCCAACATCCTGAAATGTTGCTGACATGGCTTCCAAAGTGGAACCCGTACCATAGTGTGGATGGTAGTTTTTTGCAAAGCAAAAGCGCCTTCTGCATTATATTTATAACTATTACCCCATAATGCAATGCTGTAACGAATTTTTGATTCAATTAAAGCACGATAGACCGACTTTAATTGTTCTCTAGTAAGGTTACCTATCAGTAGTTCGAAATGACATTTTCCAGAAATAACGTTATCTCGAATTTTCATACCTCGAAAGTAATTTTGAGAGGAAAATGTTTTTTCTTTTTAACCTAACTTAACCGAACCTAATCGTGTCTTTGAGATAAACATCCAACATATCTTTAAAGAACAACGGTTTCATTATAATTAATGAAAATTCGAACAAACATCATTTCGGAAAAAAATTTCGAGTTTGTGATAGGTTACCCTCTAGTAAGCATGTCTCCCAAACTACGCAGGGCATAACAGGCAGAACTCACAGAGTTCTTCAAAGATATGAGCTCATGGTTCCAATTTTATGGACTGGATCCGTTTGTAGGATCTAAGCACACTTTTAAAAGGAAATCGGTAACATGGTTATTTGAAAATATTGAAAATATTTGAATTAACCAAAATTTTAATTTTAATACAGTGCGGTGTACCACTTACAGAATTGGTTTATTTTTCTTGTTTCGTGTGTTTTTATTTATAATTTTTTTTACATCGCGCTTTTTTTGTAGGTCAGTAGTGCACTCTTCACATCGTTTTTACTTTTCTGTTTGTTTATTTTTCTTTTTGAAGTGTTAACAAGTTAGATATTTGAAAATTAATGTTGACAACTGTAATTGGCGCTAGCTAGCTTTACCTAAAAACATTCAATGTAAAACGTTATTAATAGCTGTTCTTGTTTCGAATAACATAAAATAAAATAAAATTTAGAACATTACATATTATGAATGCCAATAAACTTGACTACCTCGTTAATTTCTATATGTCTATCATTCAATTGAACATCCAAGGTATCGTGCAGTGGTTTTAAATAGTAGAATATTCGTTTTTGATAGATTTATTTGTAATGCATTAATATTGAACCAGTTATTCCAACCAGTCATTGTAGCAAACATCGTGACAGTTACTACACACGACAGTTCGTAACACACAATGTTTTATTCTAAATATTACCAGGGTATTGATTGGACCAGGACGCCACATGGGCTATAGTGAGGAAGGACCATCGAGTATATAGAGACGAAATAAGGACCATCCATCCCTGGCAACTCATCGGGCAAATGGGCCTTATATCACTTTTAAATATCTACTCTCGTTGGCGCTGAAATCACAAATTAGACAATTGAAATAATGCAGCGCCAACAACTGGCTAGTGTGTACATCTCCGCATATTCCAAAACTATTCTGTATTTATCGTAATAAAGATAATATCTCTAATTATGGGGGGGCTGTTCCATTCTGTGGTGTGGGAAAAACAGCAAAACATCTGATTACAAAACAAACGGAATCACATTTCATCGGTAATTAAATATTAAATATGTAATTTTGCAATTTTCGTCCGTTATAGCAAAGCTCAAGTTAAACTGGTCGATTTGAAGTGAAACAAAATTGACGACACCCGTCAATTGTTTCGAATTCCGGCTGGCCAATCGGACCGCAGTTGTCACAGTAATGATTTGGCAGAATAGTGTTCAAACAAATGAAATGACATTTCGTCTCTATTTCTGGTTATATACTCGATGGGAAGGACACATACAATAGGTGAAAAACCAACAAACCAAGTTTTCGGGCTCTTTAGGTCCCGTGGTCACTGACTGAGATGGTAAAGTCATTAACCTACCTGGTCATCAATTAGGCATGTCTAATATTTTTTGGTTTGCATTAAAACCACTCAATTCTGAACCATAGTTACAAAAAATATTAATTTAACTACCTTCTGCGTAGTGTTTACAAAAATTTTAACAATATGCATTTTTTAATAAATCAAGGAAATTTGAAAAATTATATATAATGACGAAAACCTAAGAACTCGTTGTATAAAATAGATTGACTATCTATAGCTCGCTATAGCTATAGCAGTATACTGTAGTTTTATAAATAAATAAACATTAGACAACATCACACACGTTGCTCTGATCCCAAAGTAAGTAGCTAAAGCACTAGTGTTATTAAAATCGGAAACAACAAGGTTACTTCCGTACCGGAGAGTTCGTCCAGGGAAGTACTGCCACCTAGGTACCGTTGGGTAATTTCTCGCAAAATTTTAACTACTCAGTGGAAATTTTTCCGAAAAAATAAATTAAATTGAAAAAAATATAAATCATACACTCATTTTATTTAGCGTGAATTATAAAAAAGAAAATAAATAAAGCTAAAAAGCGACTTAGAGAAAATAGAAATATTTAATTTTCTGAAAAATATGATTTTTCAAAATGGAAATTTTTCCATGACCTTACATATTTCTGCCGCCAAACACTGTGTTCCGGTTTTGGAGGATGCTGGTGAAATTGCAGGCACATGGGACTTTTCAATTTATGTTTCAGGATGATGGTGCTCTGAATGGCACTGCAACTGTTATGGACAGGCGTGTCGCTTACCATCAGGCGCACGACTTGTTCGCCCCATCACAACGTATCATCAAAAAATTCTAACCGGCGAAAGAACAAACATTACCCTATATATTTTATTTGTGTAATCTAGTAAAAAAAAGGTAATACAATTAGTAATTAAAGTAATATATAATAGTCAGTTATTTGTAGTTAAATCAAAGTTTAATGTTAACTGGTAACGTGTTGCTACTGTTCTGTAGTTATAATATCATAGTCTTGGTTATCGTGGGAGTTACGACGGAATAGCGTGGATAAGACATACGGAGAATTAATTTACCGGTCATTCTCGAACTAATTTAACAGAACAATAAATACAATAGAAGTGGTTAGTTAGCGTCAGATGTATGCTAAGTGTAGGTCTCGAAAGACCTATTGGAGTTCAGTCCGCCATTTTCGCTTTATATGGTATGGTTGTGTCATTCTTTCGTGCAAATTCTCTAAAATTCTAGAAAATTTTGTGTTGTTTTGAAGTACAATAATGATGGCCGCACCAAAAATAAAAAATATTATCCGTGTTGCTATTTCATATCATAGGAAATCCTTATTTTAATACATTTTTAATTTTCTGTTCATCGAAATATTTTGTTTTGTTACAACGAAGGTAAAGTTTATACCCCTGCAATATGGTCGGTTCTTTTTTTAGAGAACTAAATTAATAACCCAAATGCGTCGTCGTTTAGCAATTAACCGCTAGATGGCAGCATATTGATTGAAATTTCAATATAATATGTATTGATGGTATTGCAGTTTGAACGTTATGCCAACAGGAGATTTTGCAGTGTTTCAAATTAATTTGTGAGTTTTGGCGACATCGGTTCTGGTACTAATCGAGACTTCAGACACTTCCATAATTTTTTTCTTCGATACAGTACTCGGATATGAAATAATATTGCACGATAAAAAATCAAATACTTAAATCATTGACTTACAAATAAATGGACGACGGGTCTAATACAAAAACCACGAATAAAATGTCCCAAGTCAACCTATTTAAACGTAGTGACATGTAAAGGAATATGAAAAAGCTAAAACGTTGAATTTAAATTGTAATGTCATCGCAGTACTGTCTAATTTTGCTTGCTTCGCTGTCAGTCGAACAAACGACGACTAAAGCGTGAATGACGCTCTGCATACGATTTTAACGCCCTATAAGTTCGGACACTTTTTAGCGCGGACCCGACGTCCATATAATTGTAAGTCAATGACTGAAATAATAAAAATTGCCATGAAAATTAGGTAGTGAACACTAGTCTCAGAATTACCGTTATTACTGTATAATAGAGTAAGAATATTTGTTCGATCAATTTTGAAAGTTGTTAATTATTTATCAGTAATAAATGACAGCTGTCATTGGAGAACGATGGTAGCTCAGTCGGAGAATGGTTGCTTTTAAATTTAAAGGTTTTTTTTAAGACCACACCAATTATTTGCTCTCAAACTAGGGAATTTTGTGATGATGAGTATTATGAGTACCAGAATAACGGGATTTATCTCTGGGACCCAGAACACTCAGACAAGCACCAATTTACAAAAGGTCATTTCACATCCATACCCCGAGCTCTCAGTTACATGACGCGAAAGTTTTCGCGCTACCGCCGCGCGGCGTCCGCCCAGTTACCACGCTTTCATATACACTAATGGCGAACCTGAATTCTATTTAGTAGGCAACAATGTTAAAATTTCTCTGAATAATACAACAGTGCGGTCGCCAGGCGGTCGCCTCGTAGACCAAATTCAAGCCAGTCTCGCCCGCGTGCCCGGGACGCTCATTTAAGTTAAAACGTAAAAGCTATAAATAAATAGAGTGTAATTATTAATACAAAGATCGAACACTCAGAAAAAACACTCAGAAAAAATTCCTTCGATCCGGTCGGATTGGAACCGACGTCTTCTTGCATACCGTGCCAGACGCTATACCAACTAAGCCACGGAACGAACCAACGGACCTCACGAATTTCTCTATGTGCTTGCATCGTGTCTTTGTACTTGGTCTTTCAACTACTTTTTAGTCGTAGCGCCATCTATGAGAAATCTATTACAAATTTATCACCCAGTTAGTACCTTTACAGCTACCAGTCCTGGCGAGAGATGTCGCTATTCACTGTATTAATTAAATTTTTATTGAATTGATATTCAATTATTTTTTGTGAAAT
>NW_020655916.1:0-11939 GCF_003589595.1 Hyposmocoma kahamanoa
TTCATCCTCATTTATTCAGTCAATGTGACCGTCAATGTGCGGGGCGTGGTGCGGTATTTAAAGATAGGGAGGGGCGGAGAGTGTCCGTTCTCGTTACTTTGTGTTCTCTGGTGAGCATCACCACGTTCCAGTGTAACGTGACTAGCAGCATTGCGGCATTTTAATTGATATTTAAAACTTAATAGTACTAATGAATCTAGATCTTTCCACGTTAATGCAGCTTGTTACGTTTGATAGTTGTTAGTTAATCGTTATTTTATGTATTTTAGTTTGTATAAAAACCCTAGAGACGATGGGATAGTAGGCGCAATTTAAGTTCGATCCTCAATAATATCCTGTTGTAAACTTTAAATAATAAAATTCATAACTGTCTCAATCCTCTTGTTTCTTTCGCCTGCGACCCATTACACCGGTTTTGAAGGGTAAGGGTGCTGGTGAAATTACAGGCACATAGGACTTGTCAACTTATGTCTCTAAACTAAACTGCCTCCATCGCCGAACGGTCATCTTGCTGGACTGCTAGGCAGAGGTCCCTGGTTCGATTCCCGGGCCGGGAGAAATATTTTTATGGCCTACATTTATCTCTCTCGTGAATTTGGGGGTAATTTATGGTCTATGTGGGTACAAGGGAACCCTACAGGGTTTCCCTTCAAATTCAAATTCAAATTCAAAATAATCTTTATTTCATAGGTAAGCATTATTACACTTGAAATCGTCACAATAGTTAAACTCTACCGCTCATTCGTAAGGCAGATTCCCCTGAGAAGAATGAGCAAGAAACTCTAGGGGTTGCTCTTTGTAAATAACAAAAAAAAAAAACTTTATTGCATACAAAAAAGTACAAATGGCGAACTTAATGCCACTAGGCATTCTCTACCAGTTAACCAGAGAGCTGAGTACAGAACAATTAACAGGCGTTGCAAAACTTGACAACAAACAAACAAAAACGAAAGAGAAAAAAAAAAAAAAAAAAAGAAAGGAAAAAAGAGGAATAAAGTTAATAAACAAACAATTTGGTTAATGTATATATTATGTACATAAATATGATCATACATAAACAATAAAAATTAATTTTATACATACATAATAATAAATATATATACATAACAATAAATTATATTATAATAATATACATAATAAACATATATCCAAATGAGACTATTGTGATGCAGGTGGAGAATCTAGCATTAGATTGCGGACTAACTGCTTAAATGCGAGTTTATTTGGCGCACTTTGAATATGGGGTGGGAGAGCGTTCCAGAGTCGTATTGCCTGAAGAGTAAACGAGTTAGAGACAAAACCAGTACGGTGAGGAGGAACAGATAAATTAAATTTATTATGTGAACGCTGATCACGGGCATTGTGCACACCAAAGTATTGAAACTTACATTTCAAATACTCTGGTGCACATGGGTCTTTGAGTACGGAATAAAGCGTGGAGAGGATTCTCAGATTCCGGCGCTGACGAATCGTGAGCCATTTCAACTTGTCACGATATGCGGACACATGATCATACTTGCGAAGACAGTAGAACCGGATACAACTATTGAGCAACCGCTCCAATTTGTTGAGAAGTTCTTGAGTGATATCAGCATAACACACATCAGCATAATCGAAGATAGGGAAAATGGTTGCCTGAATTAGCAGAATCTTTGTTGTAATGGGAAGAAAGTGTTTGAACTGATAGAATGACCTCAAAATACCAATAATCTTCTGACTAATGCAGTCAATCTGAGGTCGCCAGCAAAAAGTAGAATCAATGTGTAGTCCCAGATTCACTACATGAGGCACGAAAACAATGGATGTGCCATCACAAGAAAGAGGCGCAACGGAGCTTATGTCCAACCTAGACAAAGCATAGGGACTACCCACGATCATGCCTTGACACTTGCTTGGATTGACACTGATGCCAAACTTACTCGACCAGTCAGCAATACGTCGCAAATCATCATTGAGGTTACATATCGCATCATCCAAGGAGTCAAATTTTGCTTGCGCATAAATCTGTAGATCGTCAGCATACAAATGATGAGAGCTGCGGAGAATAGGAGAGATTAAATTTATAAAAACTGAAAATAATAGGGGAGAAAGAATTCCGCCTTGGGGCACGCCTGCCTCTAGATCGCACCAATTAGACAAGACGTCTTTGGCACGAACAGCTTGCTTGCGCCCCTTAAGGTATGAAGAGAACCATTCCAGTTCCAGGGCAGAGACTCGCAAAAAAGCTAGGATGGCTAGGAGTATATCATGGTCAACAGCATTAAAGGCGTTAGAGAAGTCAATGAGAACTAATGCTGTCAACCGCGAAGCCTCCATGCCCTCACGAATGTCTTCCGTAACTTTCAATAATGCCGTTGTGGTACTGTGGCCCGGCCGGAAACCTGATTGGTACTGGCCAAGGACATTGTGTCTAAAAAGGAAGGATGATAATTGGCGATGAACAACTGCTTCTAGAATTTTAGAAAGGAAAGGTAGTATTGAGATTGGCCTAAAGTGTTTAAGAACGGACGGATTATTTATTTTAGGAAGAGGCAGCACATACGCCCTGCGCCAGCTGCTAGGGAAAGTACCAGAGGAAAGGGAACAATTAATAATATGTGTGATAATCGGCAGTACACTGTCTAAACAGCAGACTATCATTTGACGACTAATGTCATCACAACCAACGGCATTTGATTTTAAAGACATTATTATTTTGCGAATCTCTGACTCTGAAACCGAAGAAAAAGAGAAAGCTTGAGAAGGTTGACTACACAAGAGAGGAATGTCATTGAGAGCATTGACCTTGCCAATACACTGAGTGCTGGCGGCCGCTGAGAAGTGATGATTGATGTCATCGAGAGTGAAAGAATGAGGAATAGCGTCATTCTGAGGCTTAAGCAGACCCACAGACTTCAAAAATTTCCAAGTTGCAGCAGGAGAAGACTGTACAAGATTGTCATGAAAGTTGCGGCGTTTTGCGGCTCTCACCATCTGATTACAGCGATTCCTACATAATTTGAAGGCAGTCCAATTTTCCTCCGACCTACACCGTTTAAACTTACGAAAAGCTCCGTCACGCCTCCTCATTGCAATACGCACTAGAGGAGTGATCCAGGGTGCAGGGGGTCTTTTCAATTTCACTAACCGTATTGGTGCGTGCTTGTCATACAAGCTCAATAAAGTGGCTCCAAAGTTTGCCACCTTCCCATCCACCGTAGAAGTTGCCAATACCCCGGACCAATCAATAGTAGACGCATCATGAGCAAGTTTATTTAATTCCAGCCCCGCAAAATTTCTCAGCTTTTTAATTTCGGAAGAACGTTTGTGAGGCTTAATCTTGTACACAACATAGAGCAAGTCATGATGAGAGAAGCCCGGAGCCGGGACTTGACCATGTTTTACAACACGATTTGGAGAGGAGACAATAGCCTGATCAATCCACGTGTCCTCGGTATGAATATTGTGGTGAGTCGCATTAAACTCAAGTATAGACAAAGAGAAAGACTCGATAGTTGATCGTAAATTACGGGACGCTAGAGAATCCTGAAGGAGGTCGGTCGGTCGGTGTTTAAATCACCCATTATTACAAGATGAGAGTAATCCGTTGCGAGCGGGTCCAAGACAGAAGTGAGAGAAGTAAGAGTGACAGAATTAACAGGACGCGGACAATACACAACTCCAAGAATCGCTTTAACCCCAGAAACCACAATCTCCAAGAAAATATATTCAATGTCGTTTACATTTACATGCTCCGATGCTGAAATAGTCTTAAACGGAACAGAACTGCTGATATAGATGGCTACACCACCACCATTTACCAAAGGGCGATCATTGCGAACCAGGATATACCCTGGTAAAGCATAAGTAGTTGAATTGTGGCATGGCTTAAACCAACTTTCAGTAACCAGCACCGCATGCAAAGAACTCGACGAAAAAGTGTCAAGCAGTTCAGTGTAGTGACGTGGAATGCTTTGCGCATTTATATGACAAATGTTAAAATGTTGAGATGAGGTACCAAAGATATTGGAGAGCTCGACACCCAAAGCCTCAACCTCCATCTCCGATGCATCTAATGAGATAAATGAGTCAGAGCTTATACACGAGTGATAATCCTCTGAGTCTGACATCCTATGTGATATATGTAATAGTTTTTAAAATATAAATAAATAATATAATAATTATAAATAAAATAGGTTAAATATGATAAAAAATAATAATCCAAACTTTATCACACTAAAATTAATGCAACTTTTACTGCGCACAACCCGCCAGCCAACTGTTACAACTGTATAGTTACAATTTTAAAACACTAATATGCTGCACATAAATTATTTTAGATGAAGTTAACAAAAAATAACGAACGAAAAACATTCCAAACATTATTACAACATAAAACTAAGAAGAACATCGATGTTTTGACTTTTGAATCACACATGTATCCAAGACATGAAAATTTGGTAAAAATACTATTAATGAACGAAAATGGAAATGTCAAGTGTCAACATTGACATTGTCATTCCACACAAGTCATAACAAAACTAATCTTGTTGAAATTACAAAAGTAGGTACATTCTGGAGATTTATGGTAATTTTAAAACACGAAATATACCTTCAACAAAGTAATATTAAAAGTAAACAAGACTTATTCGCTATACCTCCAAAAAAGCATTCAAAGAAAGAAAAAAAAAAAAAAAGTGATTAAACCATGAAAATGATGGCTGCAACTGTAAGATGATGAAGAACAAACACCTTATTTCCTCACTGCACGCTTAGGTCTCACGCTATTGCTCGCCGACTTGTGCTCTGCTGTCGATGGCACAGGCTTCGATGTTGTCTTCGATGTCGCAGCCATGTGAATTGTTTGTTCTGCCGGATACTGATTAAACAGCTTATCAAGTTCCGGGGTATCATACACCCGAGCCAGCTTTCCATCCGGCAGCTTTACAAAAATGTTTCCATCATTGGACCATACCCTTCGGAAGCCAAAGTGACGGCGCGCAGCCACAAAAAGGGTCTGACGATGACGAGTCAGAAACTCGGCTAAAGCCACAGGCGTCCCCTTCAGCTTGGTTTTATTGCTCCAAACTTCTACTTTGGTAGACAGACTAGCAAACCTTACTAATACGGGCCGTGGGCGACCTTTTGAGTTGGCTCCCAATCTATGACAGGTTGTAATATCCTGCTTTGAAATATTGGTGAGGCCGAGACTACTATGTAAGATTGCCAAGACTGACTTACATGGGTCTCCATCCTTATTTTCCTCCACACCATTGAAAAGAACAGCTTTCCTGCGAAGCCCCGTCTCAACTGAATCCACATTCCTCATCAAGACTGCAATTTGCTGCCGAAGTAGCTTCAACATACCTCCGACCAAGTCTCTAAACTGATAGAACTCTCCGGCTAGCTCCTTGAGGTCAGTTGCAGGAGATGAAGTAGATGATGAGCCCCCCAATTGAGCCTGAAACTTGTCCAGACGCCTCACGATTGACTCCTCCAGCACTTTCTGGGTCTCCAGAACATCGTCTATAGTAGCCATAGTAGTGAAATGAGTGTAGAAGTGCCCAAAAACAGTTTTGTTATGTGTAGAGTGTTGAGAGCAGCTGGTGTAGACAGGTTGGTGCACTAATCTTCCTTAATCCACATAACTGAGTAGTGCCCACATAATATGTTGGCTATGCAGTAATTATATGTTATTTAAACGTTTGTAATACTTGTTATACTATATTTTACTAATTAAAAAATATAAAATTTGTACAGAGACGTGTTTAGCTTGCGTCACGCAACTACCCTCTTACATTTACAATTTTTTTTTTTTATTTGAAACATCAGAGAACGAGACTACCTCCATGAGCTAAAGCTACTACCACGGATTTTTGTCATCCAAGTACGCAGAAGTTGTATAATAACCTTTAGTATAAAGTTTTTGTTTCACTATAGTTTTAAACCTCGTGAAAGGCAAATTTTGTACATCAACCGGAATCTTGTTATAGAAGCGTATACATTGCCCCTTAAATGATTTTTTGACTTTGTGAAGACGACTATCAAGAAAAGCTAGTTTATTTCTATTCCTCGTATTAATGTTATGTCTGTCACTATTTTTCATAAATAAATTACTATTCCTTTTAACATAAACTACATTTTCATAAATGTACTGTGAGGCTAGTGTAAGAATGTTAATTTCCTTAAACTTATCTCTCAAAGATACTTTGGGGCCCAGATTGTAAATTGCCCTAACTGCACGTTTCTGCAGGACAAAGATTCTATTGATATCGGCGGCGTTACCCCAAAGCAAAATGCCGTATGTCATTAGACTGTGAAAGTAGCTGAAGCAGCAGAGCCGAGCCGTTTTGATAACTTACTTATATGGGGACCCCATTGCAATTTAGCATCTAATGTTATACCTAGAAATACAACTGTATCCACAAGATTCAATTTTTCGTTTCTAACTACAATGTTTGTAACCGTCTCTCTAACATTGGGTAATGTAAATTTCACACAATTTGTTTTTTTCTCATTAAGAAGTAGGTTATTAACAGCAAACCAATCAACTACTTTAGATATAGCATTGTTCACATCGTCGTAGGAACATTGGTGCCTTTTAACTTTAAATAATAAGGAAGTATCATCAGCAAACAATACTATCTCATGTTTTATACCCTCCATAAGGCTAGGTAAGTCATTAATATAAACTAAAAATAAAAATGGGCCTAGAATTGAACCTTGAGGGACACCCATGCTAATTGCAGATCCTGACGATCTCGTACCGTTAACATCGACCCTCTGTACCCTACCACGCAAATACGATTTTAGAAGGTCGAGATCACGTCCCGCCACACCATAATGGCGAAGTTTCCTGACCAGTGTGTCATGGTGCACACAATCAAAAGCTTTGGAAAGGTCACAGAATACACCAATAGCGTCATGTGAGACTTCCCATGCATCAAATATATGATTAATCAACTCGACACCAGCATCGGTTGTAGAGCGACCCCGAGTGAAACCAAATTGTTTAGGAGACATTAAGTTATTACTATAAAAATGTGCACACATCTGATTTAGAATAATTTTTTCAAATATTTTACTGAGAGTTGGTAGTATTGATTTAGGTCTGAAATTGGTGGGGTCAGAAATACTACCAGATTTGAAAAGTGGAATAACTTTACTTTGCTTCGTGAGGTCAGGAAAGACACCATCATCAACACATTTATTAAAGACACAGGCTAAATAAGGCGCAATACAATCAACTATAGAACTAATTACTCTGACTGAAAGACCATCAAGATCAGCAGTATTTTTTATGTTTATAGACTTAAAGGCTTCAACAATATCGTTTGGATATACATGACGGAACCTTAAATTAGTGATACTAACTGCATTATTTTCTTTTAGTAAGGATTCAGCGGCGGTGGGAGATGAATTTAACGACTTAGTAGTCAAAATTGGAATGTCAGTAAAAAAATTTTCAAATATTTTAGCAACTTCTGCGTCTGTGTTTACAATTTTGTCATTAAATCTTAGTTGAAAATCTAAGTTACGAGGTTTGACCCTTCCTGTTTATAATATTCCAAGTCGTTTTTACTACATTCGCGCTGCTTTTTATTTTATTATTTATAAACATTGCTTTGGCTGCAACACAAACACGTTTAAACATTTTCGAATATTTCCTAACAAAATCATTAAAACTGTTACTAGTGTTATAAGTCCTTTCATCGTAAAGATCATACAGTCTTTGTCTACTTTTGTGAATTCCCACAGCCGCCCAATCACTAAATTTCAATGAATTATTAATAGCTATGATTTTGGACCTAAAAACGTTATCACGTTCACTTTTGACTATGTTGAAAACTGAATTATACAATTTATTGGGATCGTTAACGTACGGAAGTTCAGTTAGTTTAAACATTACATTATTTCTATAAGCTTTAAGTCGACCATTATTTATCGGAACACATGTGATATCCTTTTTTGGCATTTTGTCAACAGTTATATTAAAAGTGGCCAATTGACCGCAGTGATCAGAAGTTAATTTATTTATAATAGATTTATTACTAGGTACGGCGTTAGTATAAATATTGTCTAAACAAGTGGCAGTAGTAGAAGTTATTCTAGTTGGCACCAAGAAAAGATTCACAAGATTATAACATTGGAAAAATGATATGAGCCTACTGCTAGCACTGGAATCTTCTAATAAGTTAACATTGAAGTCACCACAAACAGCAATATATTTATTTGGATTATTTAATTTGCCTAAAACTTCATCTAATCTTTTATCAAATAGTTCGTAAGATGAATGAGGGGGTCTGTACACGCTTAATATAACAAGCCGTTCAAGCTCTATGGAGGATATCTCTATAGTCCGCTCAATAGATAGGCTCACAATATCTGTACGTTCTTTAAATTTTAAATTATTTTTAATAAGAATTAAAGAGCCGCCATGAATAGCTTTTTCTCTGCTGAACGAACTAGCCACCTGGTGATTGTTGAAGCTAAACATGAACTGATGTTTTGATAGAAAGTGGTGTTCAGTAATACACAGAATATCAATATTATTACAGTTAATAAATAAGTCTATTTCTAACTCTTTGCCTTTCATGCATTGAATATTTTGATGCACCAGGTTTAATATACAATTTATTTTATTTCTGTGTATTTTAGGTTGGTTTTTTATTGTCATTGTGTTGCAAGAGTATCTCTCCGTTGTCTTATGTTGCCCTAGTGCGGAACTATGAGTGTGTGCGCTAAAAATAAGGGTGACGGACACAGTGGCAGTGCCCCTCAGATCTTTGCGATTTAAAGCTCTGAGTGGCACTCATTCTGTTATGGAGAGGCGTGTAGCTTACCATCAGGTACACGACTTGTTCGTCTCGTCACTTGATATTATAAAAAAAAAATATAATTCATCACGTTTTACATTCACACAAAAATAAAATTGTTCAATTAAATCGCTTTAAACGGTGATAACAGTATGCAAAACACAGTAACGCGGGTTAGAGTCGTTGGGGAGGAGTGAGGACGCTTGCACATTTGAACTTGCTACCTTACTACCAAATACAGACAACAAAAATTTAAAAGTTTATTTTTGGTAAATTTATTGTTTTGTAAACAGTCATAGTACTAGAGGTGTTTTTATGATGTTAGTAATATCACAGATTACAGAATATAATAATATGTAGTCCCGCGAGATTGTTAGTATTTTACAAATAATCCTGTAGAAAAAACAAAATAAAATCTTACCGCTTGGTAAATAAATAAATAAAAGTTGTAAAATAAACAACGGCTTCATGTTCCTTTCCAAGTTCGAGTGGTAATAAAACAGGTCTCTACAGAAAAATGTTTTATAAACGCTTTATAGGTATAAAGAAAAGTGAGTTTTAAATTCAAAAAAGTTCATGTAATGTAATAATATTGCCGATTTCACGCCGATCAAGAATATGAACGTCGCGTCGTTATGGAGAAAATGTCAGCGGCGGCCAACGATATCTATGTACTAGATGCGGCGTTCTTAACACGCATTTTATTTGAAGGATATGCGGTTCCGGCACAACAGTTTACTTAGTTGATTGTCTCTTTGAAAATTAATCCACATCGGTGCGTTGCTCACCTTTCGCTATTTGCCTAATTGCGGGAACATAAATTTAAAGTTTTAAGTTATTCACATTATTTCGCTAAGTAATGTTGTAGTTTTTGATTAATTTGTGTATTCATAACATTTGTTAATCGCGAAATACTAAGCACAATTTCACACCATCCATCTCGTATCCCCAAGCATGGAATGACGCGTGTTAAAACAAGACAAAGCATAATATCATAGATAAATAAAATGTAATGATAAAAATGTGACAACAGATTCAGAGCTTCAAACGGTTCTGTCGTGCAAACGATACGGCAGCTGCCGTGAATCGATTAATTGTGGTCACGATTAAGTGGGAACAGTTAGACACGACAGTCGTTCAACGACAAAATAAACGTCCACGACACAGTCACGACTGATAGTCGTGATAAGGGAACAGGCCAGACGCGACGGTCGTCCAACGATAAATAAAACGTTACGACGTAATGGGAACGCGCCCTTAACCTTCACATGGAGCTCTACTGCTACTTACTAAAACTGAATTTAATTGTATAAAATCGTTTTTACGTCAGTGGTGAGAGGGTTAATAACCTATTAATGAACCTATTATTACGATTCTTGACAAAAAATGTACACTGTTCATTGATTGATTTTAGGAGGCCGTTGTTACTTAATTGATGACTGTGGTGTTATTAGCAATCGCAAAAACCTAAGAACTCTAAAGAAAAATAACATTCAATTATACATATTAATGATATTGAGTTTTTTTTTTTTCAATAGGACAGTATGGGTGATCCGAAACCATATGAGATACAGGGAAACTGTCTTACGAACCTTACTTCTTTTTTGTGAAAATTGCACTAATTTTTGAGAACCTTATAAGCGTAAAGTATAATAAGCGTAGCGTATCATATTTCAGTTTTGTGTAGTATACAATACTTACATGAAAATCAATTACGGAACATTTTTTTGCGGAAAAAAGGTTATACTTCCATTTTTATTAACTTGTAACTCCGCAAAGTAATGCCTGATTCTATTCATTCCTATATAAATTAGTTACGCGTACATATGCTAGAGTGCACGTAAGGTTTTTTGTTTAAACTTTTACATAAAGAATACTTCATGGCGACGCAACAAAAACCTAAGTAAGTTTATCCGTGCACCGCATTTTATTGATGTTTTAAATAGAATTCCTATGAAATAGGTATTCTGTAGCAGAATAAAAAACGTGTATCTTCTACCTACTGCCTTTGAAAATATACATATATCCTACCACAAACCTCCACTTGCTGCACTCCTGACAAATCTTTTCGCATCCTCTGCTGGCAACGCGGGTCCTTTGTCAAAAGTATTATATTCCTGTATTATTATAATAAACATATCATTTTTCAGGTGCTATGAAAAAGTCAGCTCCATTATTATATGTTTTTATAATACTAAGTGACTAAAACTCTTAGTGACGCCGCAACTGCTATGGACAGGCATGTCGCTTACCGGCAGTTGCACGACTTGTTCGTCCCGTCACTTAGTATCATAAAAAAATTTCCCTCACCACCCCGTACGCGAATTTATGTATAACATACGAAATTGAATATGTACGCGTAAATTCAAATGACGTTACACTAAAAGCCTGTTACATTTTTGTTAAAAGAAAGCTTATGTCATTCTACACGATTATGTTCAGTTCTAAAGCGGGAGCGATGAGACAAAAAGATGCAATATTGTTTAAAATGAATTAGCGCGTTTTCCACTAAATATACGGATTTTTTTACATACGATTTGCAGCCAGGAAACTTTGCTCATTGTTTTTGTCAAGTTCGTGGATGTTATAGATGTACGATATTGTAAGTAAACATTTATAGTGCTACCATTATTTTGAATGTGTAATTAAATAACTGGAATGTATCATGGACTACTTCCATGTAACATTTGGACCACTAAAGGATTTTTTTTTATTAAAAATTAGAAATGTATTTGTTAACAATGCAGTTTAAATAATCGGCAGAATAAATAATTATTCGTGGTATTTTCTACTCAGAATACATCATATTTGTGCCTTTGTGCAAGTCGGTAGTATGTACGACACTATTTTATTAATAAATAGGTTTTCATTACCTTATACCACTACTTTTACTTACGCTTTTAAAGTTACTGCAAAATTTCAAAAAATCACAATTGATTTTTAAATTCTTTGATTTACTAATAAGTAAATAAAAAAGGAAAGGAAAATTAAAAGTAATGCTATGGAAATAAATAACTTAGGAATGAAACTATTTTTCCGGATTTAAATCGCGTATATTTGTTTTTTCAAACAAACCGACGTTTCGGGCCCTTTACAGGTCCCATGGTCACGGTTGACTGAGGTGGTACAGTCTTCAACCAGTTA
>NW_020655917.1:0-16098 GCF_003589595.1 Hyposmocoma kahamanoa
GTCAACCCGGGGGACAATGTATACGCACGTTAGTGCCCCGCCTGATATAAAATCCTACGTCTCCACCTCGACTGCCGCGAACGTTCGTATACCTTGGTGTATGTAGGAGTCGATAATTGGGTACAGTGGGCACACGACCCCCTTCGCAAATTCTCAGCCAGGTCTCATTAATGGCCATTTATTATAATAACATCCCGACGCTCCATAGCGGCCACGAACTCATTGCGGTTAGTACCAAGTGAGCCTGCATTAAGTAAATCAATTTTAATATATTTGTTAGTCATTAGGTACATATAAAAATAACAGACGTAATATTACAATCAGTGACGTGTACGTATTCAATATTATAACTTAATAAACAAGATGATTATCACAAATCAGTGATAATCATTTAGTGAATAACCACGAAAGCCTTAAAATCTATATAAGGACCTTATCTACCAAGTTTCTCAGTAAATTCTAAAATTCGGGCGCCAATTCTGTTCTATCGTTGTAGCTTATGCTACCATGGGTATGTGTTCGCGCCGATGCTAAGGTAGACGGCGCTTTGGATACGTTCACCTATCTTCATTTCTTTCAACATTTATATTGCTATCCCTTTTACCCTGCCGCTATTGAACTATACTGTTCTTAACTGGGATAGTCTACAACTAACCGTCCTGGGTGTTTGCCTTGGATTACCCATCGACACTCGTGTAGCTCTGTGGATTCACCGCCATATCTGAAGACTTAATGCACTCTGCGTAGTCCTATTTCGCCGTGTGTGAAATACCGCTTGTGTTTTACTGTGTTATTGTACTGTACTTAAACACTATCCGGTGATAAATCAAGTGATCATTATCGTAACTGGTAGTCTCCTCTGGCTGCCACCGCGCCACATCAACCGCCACGCGTTCCACTCCATTTGTCGGAGACCCTTAAACAGGACGTCTATTGTAAGTTGAGGAAGATACAATATAAGAGCTAAGGACAACACAAGAGCACGAAACACACATCTAAGGTCAGTGTAGTATAGTTGTTCAGCATTCCTTTTACCTGCTGTCCTTGTTCAGAGATTCCTGTCCATACAGTCCACTTCTCTTCTTAACAACGTCACAAACCACATTAACTCGCTCTATGCGGCGCGTATGGTCATATAGCTTGACTCCCGCGCTGGTACAGTATACATTTATGAATATTTACATTTGTAATTAAAATGATAGCACTAGAGTTATAAATTACCAGCCCAGGACCCCATGTACGGTGGGGTCGGGCTCGGCCTGCGGCGCGTGGTCGGGTTAAGTTCACGAGGTGCGCTCATGCTCTTCGGTGGCACAGCAGCTAGTACTATTTATTTAATTATTTATTTAAAATGCAAGTCACAACAATACACCTTCCATTAGGTAAGTACTTATTGCTATGAGCGCTTGATGAGGAGGCCGATTCTCGATTTGGGCCAATTTAAGAAACGCACATTTCTAAGTTGGTTTTGGTCTTAGTATTCTGGGTTATCGTTGTTTTGGTATTTATAGTACAGGAAAACTTCTCTTTGGCATCGCTTTCAAGCAAATGGAATCTAACAGAGAGGCGGTTGAGATACAACAACGCTATAATAAGTATCTCACTTCCACTACCCAGGGAAGTATGCCTTACATTTTTACAATTGTGAGTTCTTGTACTCGTAATCTATTACGTCTCCGTGTATTACCTCCATGCGATGGCGTGCGGACGCTTCGGGCTTTGCCCTCCGCGGACCTCGGCACTACGGCCTACGGCCTCGGCACTTACGACTTTGGTTTTACTAAAGTCTTATTTGTAGAGTAGTGGCCAGTTTCTTTTCTAACAAAAACTTTTCATTTAAATGTGGTAAAAGATTTTTCACGATTTCTGCCATTTCGAGTACTCTTACCTAAGTTGGTCGATGCATCCGTCAAGGCGGCAATCAATTCGAGCACTTACTATCATAGACTTTTTATGTTATTTAGCTTTTCGTTATTGTTTTTATTTTGAAATACATAATACGTTGTAAATTTGTTAGTTTCCTTATTGTTAGTTTCCTTAATTGCCTAGAATAACTGATTACTAAATAGGTCCTTACAAAACGTACGGTAAAAAGTTTTTTGCGATTTCGGACATTTAGAGTACTCTTATCTCAGTTGGTCCCATAGAAACTATTGATCCTTACCGGAGACCGGATCGAATAGCATAAAAAAAAAGTTTTGTAAAAATTGCCTTTTATCTCGCTGACTGTACCATTTTTTCAAAATCTGTGAATGCCAATCAAAATATCTTCAAAATTCATGGATAGTCTTCTAGAACCGTTTTCCTGTAACTACAACGATTAAGGTGGCTGGCCTTGCTGCCCCGTCTCAAATTTACACCCTGTATGATGAGCTAAGGAGTGTCAGCAGAAGGAGTACGAGTGGGTTTATAAATTAAAACAATTAAATATTCTACGAACATAGTTTTCCTAATTATGCTGCAATTTTTTTAGATGTCCTGTGCAAAATTCGATACCAATTACATAGATTTGTACGGTAATTTTCCATAAATCGCCGAACAAAAATAACACTACAAAATATCATCGACATCATTTTAAAATTACTTATAGAAAAATGTTTAATATATTTTTTTTTAGAAAAACCCAATTACTGCTGACAAATGTCGTTGGAATTTCAATCACCCCGAGGTATCAAATTACACGGGCAAGTCGCCTGGAGTGGATCGATTCGACGCGCAATTCTTCAAGGTCCATTACTGGCAGGCCCACCGTATGGACATCCTTTGCAGGAAGGCACTGGAACAGGCTTACCAGGCAATCTATGATGCTGGTTAGTAGATTGTATCACATCTTCAGTTTAACATAAGTTTTGTGACATTTATTTTCAGAAATTGCAAAACGACTTTCTGGAACATTTATTGAGGAATGTGACTTGTATTGCCTATTTTTCTATCATTTATTCTAAGAACAGTAAGAACGTTTAATATTTTGACCTCAATACAGAAGTGACGATGAAGCTAGGCATTATTTAGATGTGCATCACCTAAATAATGTCTATTCACTTTTACCTTAAAAAAAAGCACAATTTATAGCGTTCGGAGAACATGTTTGCAGGCAGGGAATTCCACTGCATAGCCGTTTGCCATATGAATGTGGAAGCGTAACGCTTCAAGCGAATCCTTGGAATATAAGGGTGGAACCCCAGCCTATGTCTAGTCCTTCGATGATGGAAAGAGGAGGGAGGAAATAAATCGTGCAATTCGTTTAGCAGTGTTGAGTATTTTCACGTGTTGTTGATTCCACAGGGTTGAGTTCTGAACATTTAAGTGGGCAAAAAGTGGGCGTCTTCATTGGAACCAGCTGTTCGGAGACGGATAAAGCCTTCATTGTCAATTCCCACGGAGGCGGTTTCGGCATAGCGGGGTACAGTAAATTAAAATTAATTCTAAAATTAAGTTTTTTGTAATACATAAATTATAAAGATGTCAGATATGTATTTTGAATCACCGTGATCTGCCTTGCGGTATACAAAGTATTCGTAATTTTTTGTAGACACTCTATCACTAAAACTAAAATCAATGCAATTATAAATTTAATAAATTAAGCAAGTGTTGGCTTTAATTAGCTTTTGGTATTGGACATTTATCAAAAATAGTATAGGGTAGATCTTAGCACCTGAGACTACTTCCTTCCTTTGTATCCTCCATCCTTCTCCAACATGCGCACTTTGCTGCTGGCGTCTCTTTCACCGGCCAATAAGCCAGCCTATGAGTTGGCAACAAAAAAGACGATAGTCTAAACAATGACACTGAACTGTGTGCATTAGAAATGGTTAACTAGCGCAATTGTATTTGAATAGTTTATTTTTTCGCAATAACGACTGTGCTCAGTAGTGAACCTGAGGAATTTCCTCTTGTGACGGCCGTATCCAGGCGGAATTACTGCCAGGTGTCCAACCGAAGAATTAGGGTGAGTGTGCATGTTCCCATCATTTTCCCTGTCCTTCGACCTACATACCTTGTTCCAGTCCTTATAGGAAGCTACTTGCAAGTGCAGTTAGTATTATTATATATTCTTTATGGTACAAAGAAAAGACACACGAAACACACGTTACAATGGACATATACAAAAGTGAGCTTATCTCTATAAGAGATCTCTTCCAGCCAACCCTAGCCGTGGTGCAAAAATGAAGTCTGCGGGACTAATTATTGTACAACAAAATTAAAATTAAAATTTGAATAAAATATAAATGATAATAATATACATACGACAGACATAAGCAGAATATATATTATAATAACAGATTATTTGTTGACTAATGTGCTACCTATAAACTATCTAACGCGTTCGGCAGGAAGTGCTCTTTTAACTTGTGGTTGAAAGATGCCACCGATGGACTGTCACGAATGTTAGCAGGTAGTTTATTCCACATACGAGCTGCACTATAAATAGTACAATAAATTGAAAACGCAAACAATACAGTCTAGTCATTATCGGTATATCTACATGTTCATTTCGCTTCACCAGCAAATCTGTCTTATTTTTAATTATAAAAAGAATCAAAATGTCAATTTTGTAAGAAATTACAAATCGCACTCAATTTTTGTAATACAAAATACGAATTTACAAAGTAAATTGTTGTAAAGAATTGTAACTCGTTTAGATAAAACACCGACCTCAAAAGTTTGTGGAATTACATCTATTTGCCAAATTTTATTGAAATCGGTCAATGGAACGTGCGTGAAGTCAAATAAACCGGATTCATTCCCTAATTTGCCACCTTTAGAAGTGGAATATTTTCTTTTTGAATTGGACTACTACTGAGGTACTTTTAAAAAAAATTCCCCTAAAAAACTTTCTAATAAAAAAATACCTTAAAACTTTATTTTTTATCTCGAAATGTAGGAAAATGACATAAGACATGTATCTAGATATATGTCTGTGGTGTGTAGCTTACTTTTGCACTATGCCGTAAGTAATGGTAAATTGATTAGTGATGCGTGATGTGATGGGTAGCGCTACTAAAACATATCTACGATGCTTGGGAAAGGTTCCAGAACGCTGTTGGTGTTTTCTGTGACCTCTCAAAGGCATTTGATAGGGTGAACCATATTGCTCTTGTTAGGAAGCTGGAATATTATGGAATAAATGGCAAGGCGTTGGAACTTATCTCGTCGTATCTTAACAGTAGAATTCAGAAAGTAGACATGAATGGAGTGATTTCTTTGGGTTCTCCGGTAAAATGGGTGTTCCGCAGAGCTCAATACTTGGACCTTTCTTATTTCTCATTTATATTAATGATCTACCATTCTTTGTTAGGGACCTTTGCAAAATATTATTGTATGCTGTCGACACATCCTTCATTTTTAAAATAGACAGACGTGACGTTAACTATGACAACATTAGCGATATCCTCTCAAAGGTAGTTTATTGGTTTAATGCTAACAATTTATTGCGCAATGCAAAGTGTGTTGTATTTGAATTACCTAATCCACGCCTTACTTTCTCAAACTCGTATCTTAAAAAGAGTGATTATTCAGGAGATGGCAAAACTTTCTATTTATTTTAAATTTTGTTATCAAGGGGGTTAATTTGGATGCATTACTTTAAGAACAGATAAAAGCCAGTGTGTGAATATGAAGGAAATGTGATGTGAAATCAGCCTGCAACATTTATAAATACAATTAATTTTTTGCATTTAGTACTATTATATTATATTCATTATTATTATTATAATTTTATTACTGACGATCATAGTTATCCCTTGACATTGTATTTCCAATTGTAATATTGTGACATTGATAACATGAAATAAACGATTCTATTCTATTCTATTCGATATTTAAGCTAAGATTCTTGCTTTAAGATACGAGTTTGAGAAAGTAAGGCGACGTAATGTAAAATCGACTAGTCCAATCATAGAAATAAACGGAGAAAAGTTACCTTGTTGGTAAAGCTTTCTTTTTGGGAGTGACTTCATATAGTAAAGTTCAATGGTTTCCACATATGTCTTCCTTGGCCAGCAGATTAAGCTCTGCAGCATACGCAGTCCATAGAATACATGAGTTTACCGATGTTGCTGCTGGACTAGTTTACTTTAGTTACTTCCATAGTATAATGTCCTATGGGATTCTCGTGTGGGGTAAAGCGGCATATATACAAACCAAATTGTTATTGCAAAATTCGATTCGTCTCTGTACCGTTTAGGTTCTCGGGTTTCTCTCAGAGAAAAGTGGAGACGGGTATCATGATTGTGACCTTACAGTACATTTACTCAAATATTTTGTATGCATGTAAAAAAATATACAATTTCATTAAGAAATAAGCAAATGTCCATTATATTTTAATATTAGAACTAAGTCCAAACTCATGGTACCTACAACGATTTCGTTTAACTAAGGTAAATAATTCTTTTTGGGGAGTTTTTGCAATAAGATTCCGTAGTATTATATAAAGATTATCATTTCCTAAGTTTAAAACTTGCATAAAAATATTTTAAATGAAAAGTCATATTTCAAAATTGAAGAGTATGTGTTAGATAAAAATGTATGGAAAGACAACATGAGTCTAGATTTCACACAATTATGATTCAATATATTCCATAATATTTAAGTTTATTTGAAAATAGCATTCCCTCTAGGGTTTCTTGTTTGTTCGAGATCAGCGCTCGAGCAGTAGCTTAAAAATAACATTTTCAAGTGTATAAAAACCTATGGAATAAATGATTATTTCACTTTGACTTTGGTGCCGGCCATGACAGTTTTACAAACTTACTGTATAACATTAGAATCTGGCTGGCACCGACTTCAAAACTAACTAATTAGATATTGTAAATATTCTCTCCCGTAAAATTTGGTTTTGTGTAGATACGTGCCTTTTAGCAATGCTACATACGCGGCCATGCACTATCCCCGACGAATTGTCAGTCGCAGAGTACTTTTATGTCCAACTTTGCCTGATAGATAACAACAATTACAAGTAGAATCATTAAGAACATTCCCTTGTCAAGGGGAAAAAACGGCCAATTTTCAAAACCGATTGTAACATTAATTTTCAACAAAAAAACTGGATGATGTAAGGACACTAACCCTTACAGCTGTGCGAATTTCAGATGCAATCGAGGCATGTTTCCAAATCGTATTTCCTACTGGCTGAACGCCAAAGGTCCTTCGGTGTCGGTGGATGCTTCCGACTGCAGTGGGCTGGCCGCCCTGGAAATGGCCTTCCAAGCTATACACCGAGGAGACTGTGTCGCTGCTCTGGTTGGAGCCACAAACATTTGTTTACATCCGCAATCATCTGTGCATTATGCAAGGTTTGTGCTATCGTCACCAACTTTTACCACTGTTTCAAGAACACTTAATTTATTAACGCGCATTCACACCAAGTCGAAAGGCGACCATCGCTTGCCCGCTGAGCTACCCGGTGTAAATAGTGAGTCATCCGACGACGGTGTTTGCAGTCGAAGTCGATCGAAGTGACTGGACGCATCGCCTTCAGCAAGGTGTAAACACTCGGTGTAAATGGCGAGTCCACTGCATCGCCTTCGGCAGGCAAAGTACCTGTTTCGCCAAAGGTCGGAATACGACTCGGTGTAAATGCGCCATTAGACTGTATAATGACCCCTGCTAGTTAGTGTAGCTGGTGTGGCATGCATTTGTGCGCAAATGTGGTGTAACCCACATTCAATTTGAATATTGCAATATTACTTTAAATGATAATAAAGGACATAATTATTTTATATTTGGATGTTATTTCACGTGTGAAAGAAATGTAATAGTTTAATATTGTGTATGCATGAAAATAGCATTCAATGTGTTACACAACTTCTGCGCTGATAGCCTCAATTCACTGTTAGCGTTTGCATTTGCAATAACATATATTCCATTATTTGTATGATATAGATTTCCTCACAAGTATATATTAATTTGAAATGAATGAACTGGTGTTGTTTCAGAATCATAAAGATGAGTAAAGACGGCAAAACAAAGTCGTTCGACCAAAATGCGGACGGCTGTGCAAAATCTGATGCGGTGAACATGCTGCTCCTACAGAAAGCTAAGGACGCTAAAAGGTATTTATTCATAAATCCAGCATTATCGAGATCATAATCACCATCATCAACCCGTTTGTGCGTCCCGCTGCTGGGCACGGATCTTCTCTCAGGCGAGGGTTAATGCCATAGTCCGCCACTCTGGCCCAATGCGGGTTGGTGCATCACACGTTTTCCGAGTGCTGTGAACCTTCTTCGACAGGCAGGTTTCATTACGATCTTTTATTTCACCGAAAAGCTTATGGGAAACGCAAATTAAATTTCGCACGTGAATTCCGAGAAACTCAGAGGTGCGAGCCCATATTTGAACCTACGGCCTCCGTTTGAGAGGCGACCGGTCAAACCATTAGGCTAGCACGGCTACCGTCGAGGGGAAATTTATGAATTTTATTGGAATTATACAACTTATAATTATTAATACAAAGATCGAACACTACGAAAAACTTCCTTCTACCGGCTTGATTCGAACCATCGCCTTCCAACAAATCAATAAAAAACTGAAAAAATTACAATTATTAAAGCGACAGCTCTAGTCAGCTGGTGGTAGATGTAAAGGTACCTTATGTAGATACAAATGATTCAATGGCAAAAAATCGTTACATAACCAAGAACGAATATCTGCAACATGCACATAGAAAAATTCAAGGTCCACTAGTTCGTTCCGTGGTTCGTTCCATAGTTGGCATAGTGCGAGGTTTTCATAGTACACATAGAAATGGGACTCCAGTGACTGTTATAAATTATAGATCTTTTCACTATAAATCCAAACAAAACAAAATCACGTGTCTTCTAGTCAAAGATGTTTTACGTAATGGCTCCGAAAGAATGGCTGATGTTCCGTTGATACGATTATGATAATATCGATTTATTTCTTATTTCGATAAAACTGTTTTCTATCAAAAACAAATAAATTAATGTCACGATTCGCTAACAGACGGCCATTCTGTTCAAGGAATGTCCGCACTCCGGAATAAGCTGGGTCATCCGTCGAGTGGAGAGTACTCATGAGTGTGTCCTCATGTTTCCTCTAGAATTGCTCGTAACACAGGTGTAGTTATACTCCCTGGCTGCGCCACATACTTTGAAGGTTTAGGATATTAAATAAACCAACAGTTTATACTCCCCAGCCGGACCACAACCTACATCTAATAACTTCTAAACTAATGTCATTTATTATAATTACACTTGCTTTATGAAAAGTAGCCTTTAGGTACTTTTTTTTGGGAGTATTGCTTTCTTGAAAGTTCACGTTTTCACGGTTTCACGTTTTTCTAAATCCAAGGTGGCGCGGCGGGAGAGTACTGCTTTGCGGCCGGACCACCCAAGTAGTTAAATATTTCGTAATCTATCGAGGTACTATTAATTTTGTTGTATGTATAGGAAAGTAGTCTGTTGGTACCAATTATTTTGTACTACTGCATCCGAGTACTTATAGGTGGTCCGGCCACAGAGGATTACACCATTTTGCCGCCTTTTCTTACTTATTTAGTTAGGTTACCTTATGTCTGGTTAAATTATTAGAAATGGGTAAAAAGAAGAACTGTCATACAGTAACAAGAAACATTATAGTGAATTTACATTTAAAACGAAATGGACGTACCGAAAAATCGTCGATCATTTAGAGTGCTCCATAAAGACGCTATTTGACACCATTGCACATTTCAAAAAACATGGAACGTCGGATAAGGTGCCAAGAAAACGTCGGCCAAGGCAGATCACTGTTCAAGAAGACAGGCTTATGATTTGTTTAGACGGACTGATTTTAAAAGGTTAAAGGAACTAATGTTATTAGAAAAGAGGTATTTTCACAAGACGACTTCGGAAACGTGTCCGTAGTCCGTAGGTGGCCGGTTGAAGGAAAATTGTTTGGAAAGATTGCCAGATAAGTATCATTTCTTAGCAGGCAACATAGAGAAAACCGTCTAACTTTCACTAGAAAATAGGGCAGTTGGACTGTTCATAAATAGAAACAGGTTTTATTTTCAGGTGAAACTAAAAAAAATTTGGTAAATTCCGACGGAAAACTATATGTACGAAGACCAATCAACGAGGTTTTGAATAACAAGTATACTACAAAGACAGTTAAGCACGGTGGTGGAAATATTAAATTGTGGGAATGTTTTTCGGGAAACGGGACTGGTCCAGTGAGAAAAGATTTAAGGTCTGATGGATTAGTATCAGTATAAAAGTATCTTAGAGGAGACAATGATCCCATATTCCGATGAATATTTGCCAGTGACTTGGTTATTTCAACACGATAATGACCCAAAACTTACCAACACACTGCGTTAACGCGTTTCTCAGAGAATAATCAGTGACAGTGTTAGAGTGGCCTGCCAATAGCCCGGACTTAAATCCGATAGAAAATTTGTGGTACACTATAAAGATTGTTATCGCATAAACATTTCACATAGATTGTCGCATAAATATTAGGGGTTAAAGTATGAAATTGCCGTTTTATTGCAATAGGTTCTTTGAATTTTCATAGAATCTTCATGGTTTGAGGTTTTCGAATGAAACTTTTTTCAAATGGTTTCTGAGATTTTTTTTTTTTAAATTTGAAACATTTGAATATCGACTTTCAATTGTTTTTGTTATTCAATTTAGACAAGAAAGATGGATACTGCGAAAATTCGAGTGATTTTTGAATACGAGTTCCGACGCGGAACTAACGCGGCAGAAACAGTCTGCAATATCAATGCTGCGTTTGGAGAGGGGTCTACTAATGAACGCACCGTGCGATTTTGGTTTAAACGCTTTCGTGATGGAAATTTCGACCTAAAGAACGAGCCACGAGGAAGACCGCCCACACAGGTGAATAACGATGAATTAAGAGAGATAGTGGAAGCCGATCCTAGTCAAACTACCCAGGAATTAGCGCCATGGTTTAACGTTACCTTACCCACAATATTGACTCACTTGCGTCAAATCAATAAAATAAAAAAATACGAAAAATGGGTGCCTCATGATTTGACTGATCTGCAGAAAGAAACGCGTGTTGAAACTTGTGTTGCCTTGTTGAACCGGTACAGAAATGAAGGAATATTGGATCGAATTGTAACATGTGATGAAAAGTGGATTATTTATGATAACCGGAAAAGAAAAATGCAATGGCTGACCCCAGGTCAAATGCCACAACAGTGTCCTAAAGCAAAACTTACCAATAAAAAGGTAATGGTAACTGTTTGGTGGTCTCAGCATGGTGTTATTCACTATAGTTTTCTCCGATCTGGTCAAGCAATAACGGCAGATGTCTATTGTGCCGAACTCCGAACCATGTTGACAAAACTAGCAGTAAAACAGCCCCGACTCATGAATCGATCTTCAACATTATTGCTCCACGACAACGCGAGACCTCACACAGCACGAGAAACCATTTTGACCCTTCAGGAACTGCAGTTAGAAACCATTCGTCATCCTCCGTATTCACCAGACCTTGCTCCAACGGACTACCATTTTTTTCGTGATTTGGACAATTATCTACGTGACAAGAAGTTTTCTTCCCAGGAGGCAGTACAAAATGCTTTCACACAGTTTGTGCAGTCTAGATCGTCGGAGTTCTATCGCAAAGGCATTAATAACCTTCCCATTAGATGGCAGCAATGTATAGATAATAATGGCAACTATTTTGATTAAATAAATTTGTTAAAAATTTAAAAAATGAACAATTTAGATTTTCAGTACAAATCGGCAATTTCATACTTTAACCCCTATTATATCACCAATATCAACGAACTTATTGGGAGTGCCCTAACCAACTAAATAAAAGAGGTTGGTACCGAAAGTTGAATACTTTTATGACTCTTAATACAATGACAAGGTGCGGTAATTTATGGAAAGTTTATGAGCCGGGGGCTGCAGTCGAGTGTAGCAGTCCGGCGATATGGATGATTTATTGGGCACTGGCGCTCCCTCACGACTGGACTGCGGAGCGTGTGCCGCGCTCGCGTCATATCATTATTATTTAATGTACATCAAATTGTAGAATAATATCGTTTTTCATTTTAATTTATTTCAAGTCAGATGCAAATATATAATAATAAATAATAAATAACTGCCTCCGTGGCCGAACGGTTACCATACCGGACTGCCACGCAGAGGTCCCCGGGTTCGATTCCCGGGCCGGGAGAAATATTTGTATGGCCTACATTTATTTCTCTTGCGTTTGGGTGTAATTTGTGGTTGTCTATGTGTGTGTCCATGGCACCCGCGACACAGGGTTTCCCTCGTGCGGGGCTATGTTGAGTGTGTGCGTTATTATTATTATTATAAATCTTAAAAACATTGTCATTTAAATTATTTAGTGCAGAATGTAGTTTTTTTACATACATCTATATGGTAAACTAGAGGATTTGGGCATAAGAGGTGTCTTATTTTGCTTACTAGCTATTTGACTGATAAATCCCAATTTGTTAAAATTGACGATGTTGTAAGTGATGAACTTCCAATAACTTACGGGGTGCCTCAAGGTAGCATAATAGGTCCAACACTTTTTCTGTGTTCACGCTGTGCTCTTTTTTGTGTGCTCACGCGATGCGCTCTTCCTACCGCAAAATGGCGGCTATTTGGTTTCGCAAGTTAGAAAAGTATTCAGTTTGAATACAGTATTTATAAATTGTATTGCTAAATAAATACCCTTCGTATTACCAACAAAAACATTTCAAATAAAATGCGGTAATACACCGCAAATCCTGCACTTAAAAAGCACTAATGAAATTTTTAGTGTACTTGGATAAATATGATAATATTCCGTTTCAGTGGTTCTAACGTTTACCATGAAATTACTCCTTAAAGTATAGTTTATGAACCTTTATATTCAGAGTAAACTTAAAAAACGCTACTTACGGTATGTTTTCAATAAATAAACACTGAAATCACCAGCCCAAACAATAACACACACGATTGTCGTGACGTATCTTAGAACGTGTTTATTTTTTTTAATTGACAGACCCAGGCATTAAAAACTTTATGGTTTGCTAGAGTAGTTACCGAAATAGCAATTAATATTAGTTCTTTTACCTGTTATAACTTCGATATCCGAAAAATCGGTATAAAATCATTACCGGCACCTCTAGGTGTGGTATGCGTCTACGGCTGCATGTATCGCGTGAGCGGCTATTAGATAGATACGAAAACGATACTGCATTAACATTTTATTCGCGGTCATAGTTTGTAATGGCTGACAGCTAACTCTTTGACACCAAATGCTGACAAAACTAAGTGCATCATCTTCTCAATTAGAAACAGACTTGATTCACTCTGGAAGACGCTGGATCGAAACCATCCTGGATCCAAAGAAATAATTTTTGATGATCCAGGATCGAAATTTTTTTCATAATGTTCGATCTTTATATTAATAATTATAACAATCTAGAGGTGAATTTCACAAAAATAATTGAATATCATGGTGGTCAAACATTGTGACATTCAATAAAAAACTTAAAATTTGCAATTATATATGTTGTTTATATATTTAAAATAATAAGTTATCTAAACAACGCTGTCAATTTACAGCGCGGTAAGAACGTAAATTATGTATAATTAGTGTTTATTACCTATACGTGTATTTTTAGGGTTTATGCAGAGCTGGTCCATGTCAAAAGCGGGTTCACAGATTTGCTGGAAACAGAGGTAGGCCCTAAGTTTGGGTTCTACAGAGACTCTCAAGTTGCTGCCCGTTTCATTAACGAATTTTACAAGGAAGCCGGAGTGCCTCCACACGCAGTCGAATATGTAGAAGCTTTCGGTGCAGGTTCGTTGTAAGATAAATATATTTCAATATAACTTAATCTAATACAATACAAGGAAAACAAACGCAAATAAAGCTATGATAGTATTAAAATAAACAATACGAAAGGAACCTAAATTATACAATCTTCATAGTAAAGCTACACATTTTAATATTAGAACCTAATGTGTAATTGCGATGCCTAAACTAAGTAAATGTGTACCTGTATTTTAGGCCTCTTTTTTTAGAAAACACATTTTTAAGCTGTAATATAAATAAATATGCTCTTTACATTAAAGCTTAAAAACAGATTTTGTATATTTAGTAGTTGTAAATTAATTGTTAGATAAAAATAATTATGAAACAATTTCCAGCAAGCGCTCTGTTTCGTTGTAAGTTTTACACTTACCCAGGATTTGACGGTCTTTTTACATTCTATTTTATTCATGGCGAAATAATGCAAAGTGCAGTATGAGGGGGTGGTAGTGGTTTGCTCGGCTAGTGGGCCCCCTTACTACGGCCAGGAATCAAACGGCGGAATCCGGTGAAGATATCTAAAAAAAGAAAAGAAATTCAATCGTTGAATAGATCAATAAATACTTTTTTTTAAAAAAAGGAGCGAGCTGAAAGCTCATAACTCCTAAAATAAACTAAACTTTAAACTAAGTAGTGGGCCTGAGGGCGCCCAAGTTGTCACGGACCTCGGCTCAAGGCGCTACTGGAGACTTCCGCCACAAGAGCGTGCTATAGGTGAGAAGCAATTCTATAGAAAATACTAGTGACAGGTACTTTAGGGAAAATCTTAACATCGCGATTCAGAAATTGTGTTTTCTGTGCCAATGCTATCTAGCGGTATACTTCGACACTACTGTTCTAACTTGTGTTTGCTATTGTGTTACAAAAGATATAAAGTAAAGGAATGTATCAAGGAAGCAAAATAATGAATGGAAGTCTGCTGTGCGGATTTGCATACGAGACGAAAAGGTATCGAGTCGTTTGTGGTTAGTTAAAGTCACGGAATCAAATGGAGTAATTGACGGCTTTTTTAAAATTGTTTGTTGGATAAACAGGTGCCGAACAGAGGGGACATTGCACTCGTTTAGGTGTTTGTTGATTAGGTATTCGAAAGGACGAATTTGATGGCTTTAAGAACAGCTTTCTGCGCTCTTTCCAGGTTTATCAGGGTGGTCATAAAGCTTATCGTGGTTATTGAATAAATACTTTTAAATCGATATCGATAAATACTTATATATATATATACATATATACAGTTCGTGTAAAATAATTTAGCATTAAATCGCAAAACATTGTTAATGATATAAGCATAATTCTTATCACCTTACTTCATTACAGCCGTCTCAGAGGCTGATAAAGAAGAGCTGGAGGCGATTGAGACCGTGTTTTGCAAAGAGCGCCGTGAACCCCTCTTAGTCGGCAGTGTTATGTCCAACATCGGTTACACAGAGGCGGCTTCTGGCATTTCTGCGGTTACTAAGGTAGGTAAAAATTTACAATGACCGACCGATAAATCTGGACCTGCATCGCCATGGTGTACCTAGTATAGATTTCTAATTTAAGTGAGTTATCACTCATATTGAAGAAATATTGGTCAGCGGCACTGTGTTCAGGATTATGGGTGTCAAATAAGGAAGTCTCGAATGAGATTCAAAATTTTCGATAGGTACGACAAATTTCGGAAACGGACTAGCAACAATAACAGATAGTAATAACAAGTAGCAGTAGAGTACACACAGCACCTATTTCTGCTGCCAAGTAGTAGTATAAAGTTTTGAAGGGTAAGGTGCTGGTGAAATTATGGGCACATGGGATTTGTCAACTCGTCTTAGGGTGACGGGTGCAGTGGCAGTACCCATCAGATTTTTGCAATTTGAAGCTCTGAGTGACACTGCAACTGCCGTGAACTCGCGTGTCGCTTACCACCAGATGCACGACTTGTTCGTCCCGTCACTAGGTATCACAAAAAAGCTTTACTAAATTGGTTTTAGTTAGATGTTTTTGGCAAGTGACATGAGAATTAATTTCGTTACTCTGGTACTCGTAATATTGAGAATTCACTAGTTTGAGTTCAGGTAATTATTAATAAGTGGTTGTCATGTTTATGTCGAGGACTGAAGGAACCTTTTCGAACATCCTAACTTGGGCCAGTACGGCGAGCATTGTGACGTTCATATGGGCTACATGTAAACGTTTGAACTTTCATCTGCTTTATCAGGTGATACTAGGCTATCAAAGAGGCAAGTTAGCCGCCAACATGCACTGCACAACTCCTCGTCAAGACATCCAGGCTATCCGCGACGGGCGTATGAAAGTCGTCAC
>NW_020655918.1:0-9335 GCF_003589595.1 Hyposmocoma kahamanoa
AATGTTACTTATGTGGTTTTACCTTTAAACAGACGATATGTTAAAGTGGTCAGTGGGGAAAAGTCGGAAACGAGTGGATAGGTTTGGTTTAAGGAACTGATAACGCCTAGTAATGAGTCATATTTAATCAAAGTTAAATATAAAATTATTTACCAATAAATGTTACGATGGAATTGCATTATCACTGTAATCTAGTGCCATTCAAAGTTCTATTTGAAAAATATTAAAACTTGACTCTTCAAAATGAAGCGAACAAATGGAAATGGTACTTGATCCAATGTTTATGTACGGCAGTTCTATAATTTCTAACCATTCTTTTACCTTTAAAAATAAAAATAATAATAATGAAATAATAAAAACCTCGTAGTGAATTGTTTTAATAACAGAATATCGATAATATGTATGCTTATGAAAATAACATTATCTCAAAATAATCATTATCAACAATCATCAAAATATAAAAACAGGCAATCTAAAGTAACCAAAGCAAAATTTGGCAAGACTTATGAATAAACTACTAAGTCTAATGACATGAGATATTTGGGCTATTTGTACTAGTTATAGACAGAAAAATAACACATGCCAGTGGAATGTAACATTCGGGTGATTTTTGCTTTTTCTAATGTCACATCCCTTAATGCTGTAGCGGCATATTTTTATCAATAATTAAATTGTTCTCACTGTGAATATGTTTGTCCATTTAATTACAATTCATGCGAATAATTCAATAAAACATTTGGCGAAACATTGGTTTTGACATTGGATGACTTCCCTTTGACAACCGTCTCCGTACTCCAAAAATGGCAAAATGAGTACAGTTGGCATTTAAGATAAGGTTACCTATTTTTCACTGACTTCAAAAAAAGGAGGAGGTTCTCAATTCGTCTGTGTTTTTTTGTGTGTATGTTACGCGATAATCCGCCATTTGTGAACCGATATTGATGATTCTTTTTTGTTGGAAAGAGGGTACCTCAGAAGTGGTCCCATTTAAATTTGAAGAAAATATTCCACCTCTAAGGGTGGTAAACTAAAGGGATGAATGACTTTTGAGTTCGGTTTTTTAACCGGAGGTCAGGTTATCGATTCCCGTATTTGGCATATACCTATGTAATGTTATCTGTTTTGGGTTACAACGGCACGCAGTAGTTAAACAAATACAATAACATGTTTATGTTTTCAACGTCTAAATGCATCATATACGTATAACGTCGAGTTTATATATGTCAATATAACATGTCCTTTCAAGTCAAGTCAAGTCAAAGATTATTTATTCCATAGGTAAAATAAATTTACACTTGAAAACGTCACATTTAAGCTACTGCTCGTTCACTATGCTGACCTCCCTGAGAAGAACGAGCAGGATACTCTAGGGATTGCTCTTTTCAAATAAACTTAAATGCTATCCATAGCATATCCATAGTGTATTCCAATACACTTTGAATCAAATTTGTGCGGATTCTGGAGCCATGTCGTCTTTCCATACATCTTTATCTAACACGTAGTCTTCAACTTTGTAATATGATTTTTCGATCAAAATATTTTTGATGTAGTTTTTAAACTTAGGAAATGATAAACTTAATATATGCTCCGGAATCTTATTGTAAAAACGTATACAGTTCCCCATAAAAGAGTTGTTTACCTTGGTTAAACGAAATCGTGGTACCATGAGTTTGGACTTACCTCTAAGGTTAATATTATGGATATCTTCTTTCTTATTGAAAGTATGTATATTTTTACGGGCATATAAAACATTTGAGTAAATGTACTGTGATTCCACAGTCATGATACCAGTCCCCTTAAACTTTTCTCTGAGAGATACCCGAGAGCCTAGACGGTACACAGAACGAATCGCTCGTTTTTGCAATACAAATATGGTTTGAATATCTGCCGCTTTACCCCACATGAGAATCCCGTAGGACATTATACTATGGAAGTAACTAAAGTAAACTAGTCTAGCAGTACTAACATTGGTAAGCTCACGTATTCTGCGGACTGCGTATGCAGCGGAGCTTAGTCTGCTGGCCAGGGACGATATATGTGGAAACCATTGAAGTTTGCTATCTAAGGTCACTCCCAAGAAGACTGCTTTATTAACAAGGTCTAACTTTTCTCCGTTTATTTCTATGCTTGGACTAGTCGATTTTACGTTAGATAATTCAAATTTAACACATTTTGTCCTCTAGGCATTAAGCAATAAATTGTTAGCATTAAACCAATAAACTACCTTAGAGAGGGTATCATTAATATGATCATAGTTAATGTCATGTCTGTCTTTGGTTCCCATAGTCTAAAGGATAGTCATCCATTATCTGCGATCGAATCGCAAATGACAGCTTACACAGAACTGTCGTCGTGGTGATGCTAGGGCCCTTGAGTCAAAAATTACAAAAGTTATATTTCTGTTCGCTCAAAATCCTAAAAATAAAAAAGTAAGTACGCTAAAGAAGAAACAAGCTATAACTAGTAATTGATAGATTTCATCTTTTTTGCACCATACCGAAGTAACATTTTTGTCTAATTTCGGTGCGTTAATAAACTACTTAGGATTTACAATAACAAATAGGTATACTTGGATTCCCTTAAGTATATATTACTTACGCGAGAAGATCAAAAGTTGCAAAAAAATAAGGATGTAACCACCTGGCAACACAACACAATATTCATTCGCTATCCTTATCATATTGTATGCAAAACTAAAAAACAGTAGAATAACAGATTTTCTGACAACAGTTTAAAATAACAGTTGTTGAAAAATCATATAACAGTATAATTAATTATTAACAAACAGCCACAGCGTTTTTGCCATGTCTACCGATAACTACGCAGTAATTAAGATGTACCGAATTAACATAGTTAAGTCTTATTTGCTTAAATTAAGCATCAACTTCCATAACAGAATTTCAAACCTTGAACTTATCAGATATAAAAATTAGGTCAGTAAACAATCCACAAACGTTGTTAAATGTAAGTAAGCAAGAGAGTTTTGCCAAAATCGTGCTAATTAGCAGACGGTACTCACCGCCCACCCCAATGAGATTCCAAGGGCGAGAATTTGTTTACACATTTCTCTGTCATCAAAAATGTGTTTAACTTATGTGATAAAATGTACATATGTCCTTAATAACATAACAAATTAGGAACGAAGTCTCCTTCGAGCTAAACTGGTTACCTCAGGAAATGCGCCCTACATCATAAGCATGTATTTTATAGGAGGAAAGTGAGAAAACGTTTGGCTGCCTAGATTAGAGCACATCATAAAGTACTTCCACGAGAATCCTAACACACGGTAGGGAAAGAATTTGCTACCACAAGCAGATACATTATATGATAAGAAATAACCGTGGACTCATCCCTCATCTAAACCAGTTACTCCCTGCACCTCTAATTCCTGGGAGTCACAGCGGAGAAGTGACATTTACTTGACGTTGTATTGTGTTTCTTAAATCCATCTACGTCATTAAAAATATACTACTTTTTAAATGCTAAAATGTATTTCTTTAATTGTATGAAAGCATAATGTTTGTCTATATTCCGAAGACCTGTTTTGCAGAAATTCGAAAGATGCGGCAAAAGATTTTGACGACCGCTTTTATAGCTCTTCCAGAAAAAGCGGTTTAACATCTATCGCCTTCTACATAGAAGATAAAAAATTCTACAAGAAATAAAAAACCTGAAAGCGAAAACTGACAAACCAATTTCAGCAAAAGTCGAAGTATCTACTTCAAAGTACAGTTTTCAAATTTGTCTTCAAGAACCAAATCAAGGTCTAAAAACAGAAAAAGCTTTGTTGGCTGAGAGCTGACAGAGGTGCTTAACTACCATAACAAAATTTTATTGTATCTAAACACCTTTGTACGCTCTCAGCCAAGAAAATCCTAATATTCTGAGTGAAAATTAATATCTATCGCTTATCAATCAAAACACATCTCCAAAATTGATTCATAAATGCATAAGATACACATGTGGAGGTAACACACCGTCATAAAAATTCTTCTATTGTCGAATTTAAAACCTTAATTTTGAATTCGGTTACCTTTTGGAGAACAAGTCTACCTGCTGACATAAAGTAATTATACGAAAGTTGTTCTACTCTTGAGTCGATTAGTCGCGTTTTATTCCGGAATATTTTCCGTTGATGAGGTAGGTAGGATGACGCCGTGCATATGCGACCATTCTTCCTCAGTATAATCAGTGAAATCGTCGATGCCAAAAATAGCATCTGGATTTTCCTGGTTTGACTTATTAATTTGTTCCAAATTTTTCTTGAACGCTTCAAAGTGAACCTTTTTATCTTCGTCGTCTTCGTAAACCTTGTTGTAGTCTTTAATGAATTGTTCGAAGAGCTCTTCGGCTTTGTTCAGATCAAAAACTATATTTACATCACATAATACGAGCACTGTTCCAACCAGCAAAATTAGAATAACAGACTTCATATTTAATTATATGTATCGCGATAGATATGAAGTACGATTAGTACATGGGTTTTAAAATGTTTGCTATTTATAGTAAAATTTATTTTTTTCCATCCTCTAAGAAATTATAACACAAGTTATGAATATATAACGTTTGTTAATTCAGTTAAAACTTATAGTTTTGTTATTTTAATTATCTTATTTTTAATAACTTTCAGTGGTTTTTATCAAGGCAAATTTGCAAAGGAAGGAAATTTGTTTTCACCATTTTGAATTTAATAAGTCTTTCTATCTTTGGTTTGTTCTCAGTGAGCATTGTTTGTTCTCGTTGCGCGACGGACGGAGATGGTCAATACCACCCAGTCACGATCAACCTTAGACTATGGAAACTAAAGGACATGTTACGTTGGCATATACAATTCAGACGTTATATAATATACAATGCATTTCGACGTCAAAAACATAAACATGTTATTGTCTTTGTTTAACTATTGCGTCCCGTCTTAAGTCAAAAGAGATAGCATTATATTGATCTGTGTCAAAGACGGGAATCGAAAATACGTAACGTCATTTTAAATGCCAACTGTATCCATTTCGCAGTACATGAGGTACATGATACGGTTGTCAAAGGGAAGTACATCAAATGTCAAAACAAATGTTTTTCCAAGTGTTTTATTGAATTATTCGCATGTATTGTAATAAAATGGACAAAAATATTGACAGAAAAATTCGTCGCTGCCGCATTACGGGATGTGGCATTTAAAAAAGCGAAGATCGACCGAATCTAACACTGTACAGGACGTGTTATTTATCTGTCTATAAATCACACAAAAGCCCAAATATCTCGTGTAATTAGACATATTTATGTCGTTTATTCATAAACCTTGCCAAATTTTGCTTTGGTTTCTTCAGATTGCCCGTTTGATTGTATATTTTTATGATTGTTGTTATCAATTATTTTGAGATAGTGCTGTTCTTGGAAGCGTACTTATTATCGGTATTCTGTTATTAAAATAATTCACTACGAGGTTTTTATTATTTTATTATTATTATTTTTACTATTTCAAATTTACCTACAAATCAAAAAAGAAAACAGAATGGATGGAAATCATACATTGAATCAAAGACCATCTTCATTTATTTGCTTCATTTTGAAGAGTCAAATTTTACATAATTTTGAATGTAACTAGATTACATAATAATGCAATACCATTATTAGGTTTATTGGTAAATAATTTTATATTTAATTTAGATCAAACACGACTCATTTAGTAGGCATTCTCAGTTCCTGAAAACAAAATTATCTACTCGTTTCCGATTTTTTCCCACTGACAACTCTAACTACTAAAAAATCTTATTTTATAAAGCCAGCAACACAAAGACCATGTTGGTCCAACGTTGCCGGGTGAAGGCCAGTACCAACGTATAGACAGCCTATTTGCCTTGCCATCGTTCGGTGTCACTCGCCTAGCTGACCGAGTGAAGGCGAGCGATAACGTGTATAGAGCTCGTTTGACGTGGCTTGTCACAACTCGCAGTCGCTCGTGACTACTTGTCTCATTTCGGGGAAGTGTTGATTTTTCTGCACAAATCGAAGCGCTCAACTAATAGTAGTCAATTGACATTGTATAATTAGACATTTGCATGCTATTTAATATACTCGAAACATGTTTATTTATATTTCAAAGTTTTCTCTTTTTTATATACTCTCAAATTACAAATATTTTTTTTTCTGTGCAAATTCACTTTTCGTAATATTTGAGTATTTGTAAACGCAAAACAATAAATCCAAAACTTCATGTGACACTCCCGGATATTCTCATAATAACCTAAAATATTCCCAAATGGAATATCGATCTACTTTAATTAAATGTTTGCATGCCGATAATAACTTATCGATAGATTATGGTACGACACTAAAGAAATCCGCCATTTGTGTCGTTCAATTTTTGTTTAAATATGCACGTTCATTCCGTAGTTAGCGCAGCTCCTTTCTTTTATTTTTTTTTATCCTCTAAGCGACCAACACACGTCATTTCAACAAACTACGCAAAGTAGACTCAAATTTAATTTGACAGAACCAAAATGGAACCAAAGCAACGTATTTTTGTTTGTTTTTTTTTATAATTACGAGCACATGAGGTCTGTGCGTAAACCTATGCATAATCCTAAAATTTTCAAATGAAATTCAAGTGCTGAAGTAGAAAATAACAGTGCAGAATCCAAGTCTGATGAGTCTACCACCACCGACGATATGAACGAAAATGAATAAAGAAAGTTGTTCGCTGCCAAGGGGCAACGCAATGCATCTTTCAGGCGATTGGAAAAATATTTATCGGGTGACGAGAAGCAAGTTACCCTGAAAGTTTCAGGTAAAGAGGCAGAATTTGATGGACAATTCTTACAAATACACAGAAATAGCACTCAATTTACAACTTCCGGAGGAAACAAACTACGAAGAAGAAGATTAAACTGAACAGCGCTATCTAAATATAATGGCTACGATGGAACGCCTCATCAAGTCACGCCTTCATGGAGAACCTCTAAAGAACACAGCAGTAAACAATGCAAATACCTCTTTAGTTACAAACCTTTCATTAGATGTTACAAGCTGTTATATATCGATATTCAAGAATTTTTAATACGCAACAGCTTTGAAGGAAGAGTCTGTACTTGTAATAGACAGCTTACCAATCGTCGGTAAGACATATGAGCTTTAAAACTCTTGCAAAGAAACTCTGTGTGGTGAGATCCCTGAGGAACATCGGAACTAATAGGATGAAACTGAAAGTGAACCCTTTGATCGCAACCGCTTGGCTCGTGTCGCGGAGGTACGACTCAAGCCGCCGAAGTAGATTACCGTGTATACCGATGTATTGTTTTTTTTTATCAATAAATTGGTACCACGATTTTGTTTAACTAAGGTAAACGATTCTTTTATGGGGAACTGTATACGGTTTTACGATAAGTTTCCGGAGAATATATTAAGAGTATAATTTCCTACGTTTAAAACTTACATAAATAACTTTTCAAGTATAAAAATTTTACCTACGGAATAAATGATTATTTGATTTTGACTTTGACTACATCGTCCTCCACCATAAAAAATAATTGAAAACACTTAAACATGACACAAAAATCATATATATTTAATTTTTTATCAAATGCAGCAACACCTGCACTTTTGCTATTGCTTCCGAGGTCCCTACCCTCCTAGGACTCTTCAGCGCCTACTGGGGAGCGGTAGGGACCGCTTTGGGAAACTATGCTCTACATTATACTCTAGCACTAATCAACCAACAACAAACCAATTAGATGAGACTGGACGAACAATAGACATACGCGTACCTATCTCAAAAAGTTTCAGTCGTATTTGTCGATAACTAATACAAAATTAATACGTACCTAATTAACAATAATTGTTCTTAATTTTATTAAGCCCCTGCATTCATAACAGAATTTCTAAGCGTGAACTTACGAGATATACAAAGTAATACAGTTACACACGAAGAGATATGATGTCATCTTTTCGGAATGCAATAAGCATCAACGAGGTCATAGACTTCCTGATATTTAGTTACCTACACATATGTAGCACATTATTCTTAAATGGCTACTGTAGAATTGTAATATTTAATTATGTAGCTATAATAAATAGTAAGTAAAGATTAGGTTATTACATTTTGAAAAGTATTTTTTTGTCGTCAGAGTCCATCTTGTTAAGTCTGCATATTTTCGCCGAGACGGGCAGCGCGAGCGCAGGTAAAAACTCAGGATTGATCCAACGATTAGTTTTTTTGCGGACAACTGCGTGACTATAATATTGGTACGATTTACAATGTATTTGAATTTGAATAAAAAGGTTGTTATTCTATTTTTGACTCTGATCTTTTCAATTCACATGCAATTCATATTACGTTATTTATTTAATAATAAAAGTACCTTAGAAAACCACGAAATTATATCAGGAAATAATACGTATCTCTAGTGATACTTTTAACAACAAAACGTTGCTAGGCAACCGATGGCAACTTTTTGTCAATACTCATTTTTAGGCTAAATAGAGCTATTTATACGTAAAAAATAAATATATTAAGATCATGTTAATCATAATAAAAAATAATTATGTTTTTAATATCTTTCAATACTTCCTGCTAGATAGTATGCAATGATAGATGAAAAGAAACAAAATTGTATCCTCAGCATATCTCATCCATCATCAACTTCCGATTCAGAGCTCGAGTTACTCCTCGAACTAGAGATGTTCGCAATCACTCTCTTCAAATTAAAATCATAATGGATGACCTTAGAATCATAACGCATAGAAACCTAGTCCGCACACGCTAAGTGAGGCAAATTGAAGCGCTCCCAAAAGGCCTACACGAGCGGGCGGGCCGTCAGTGCTCAAGGTCAACGTGCACCGCGAACAGATCAAGGATTTTAGCTAAAAATGACGAATTGTGCGGTAAATGAGTGTAAAAATACGTCAGACAAACATAAAATAGATACTAACATCACATTCCACAAGGAACTAACGCGTTTCAACTTGTATTTATATATAAATATTCACTAAAACCGAAAATGAATGTACTACTAAAACTAGCCTACATGAATTTGATTTTTGCCTCACTTGTGACAGTTCGTTTGATATGAAACTATCATTCTATGCGTTATTATTCTAAGTGCATGACATGTTTCCAAAAATTCAAAATTGAAACCATCTTTATTTCATAGGTAAGCAAATTATATTTGAAATCGTCATATCGATTAAACTCTACTGCTCATTCGTAAGGCAGAGTCCCCTGAGAATGAGCAAAGAAACTCTAGTGGTTGCTCTTCGTAAATATACCTTAGAATATATATACGCACACACACACACGCACGCACGCACGCACGCACGCACGCACGCACGCACGCACGCAC
>NW_020655918.1:9345-16721 GCF_003589595.1 Hyposmocoma kahamanoa
CACGCACGCACGCACGCACGCACGCACGCACGCACGCACGCACGCACGCACGCACGCACGCACGCACGCACACACACACACACACACACACACACACACACACACACACACATCTCCTGGGAGTATGCAATTACATGCCCGTCTCTGTTTTACTGTTTCATTTTTTATTATTATTATTTTTTTAAGTGTCATATTAGCTTATTCTTTCATTTTACTGGTTGTACTTACATCACTAAATTATCATCATTTTATTAGTATTATATTATCATTTTCTGCAATAGCTTACAGTGATTGTAAAAATTGATGTTTGTAATTTATTTACATTGCAACTGCTTTTTCACACACGGTTTTATCAGGTTGGGTGAGAGCCTGCAGATCTGTCACACAGGTTAGTTCCTAGTATAGACTCCAGTCTCTTGCAAAGGTACTCTATTATTTAAGCATTTTCATGTAAATTACATTAAAACACTTTGCACCCTTGTGAGAGTAAAATAAAGATTATTACTAGTGATTTGCAAATTTTATTGAACAGAATGTATCACAGACTTGACTTCAAGATTTGTATTTTCAATAGCTTATATATTATAATAACTGTACAACAAAGTGAGGTGAAAATTTTAAGCGCAGGCCACACCGCAAAGGAAGCTAGGTAACTTGGCTTAGCCTACGTAGTGGTATGCAAAGCGAAGCTAAGAAATTACGTAGTAAGTAGTGAATGTAGGACGTGCGGGGGTGAAAATAGAGATGAATATGCTATAAGCAAAAAATACGACGCGTAGCGACGCTTCGACTCTGCACTAGTATTAGTTGAGCCTTAACATCAATGGAGTCCTTCTGTCCCACTTACGGTTTGCAGACGACCTAGTACTCTTCGCTGTAAACTTTAACGATCTTCAGCGTATGCTGCAACAACTGTATGATGGCGAACATCTCCAACGTCACAAGTCCAAATGTCACAGTTGGAAGTGAGATGTTGGCGATTGTGGATCAGTTTATTATCTCGGACATATTTTAGGGAGCATCAAATGAAGGAGATCACAAGAAGAATTCAGTTTGGGTTCGCGTTTGGCAAGTTGGACGATATTCTTATGTCAGCTAAAATTCCACAATGTCTGAAGACCCGTCTATATAATCAGTGTGTTCTGCCTACTATGACTTACGGTGCCGAGACATGGACGCTCACGCAGGAGGCTGTGCATAGGATGAGTCATGCTCAGTATCAAGCTTATAGACCGTGTTCTTAATGTCCAGATTCGAAGTCGAACAAAGGTAAAGGACGTGAGGAACCGCATCACGAAGCTAAAGTGGACCTGATACGGAGACAAGATGACAGATGTAGTAAGGCGATAACTTAGTGGCGTAAAAGGACTGGATACAGGACCGTCGGGCGTCCAGCGGCGAGATGGGCGGATGACATCGCAGGAATTGGGTGGCGAGCCTGGATGAGATTAGCACGGGTTCGTGGGGAGTGGCACAGAAACTTGGAGGCCTATACCCAGCAGAGGGTGAACTCAGGCTGTATATGATGATGATAATGAGCGAGATCGTTAGGTTAGTTTAGTTAGCTCGGTTAGTAGCGTCATTTGCCTACCCGGAAAGGAATAAAGGACTACATTTAGACCTTACAGTGGAAACAGCTTGGTCAGCAATGCCATTAAAATTTAGATAAATGCTTGTAATATGTTTATTTCATTAGTAAGCAAATTACACTTGAAGTCGTCTCATCGTCATCTTTCGTAAGGTAGATTCCGCTGACAAGAATTAGCGAGATACGCTAGGGGTGGCTCTTTGTAATAAGGGCATTTGTTTCACACTTATCACTTTTGTCATCCAAATGCGCAGAAGCTATATAATTACCTTCAGACATTGACTTACAAATAAATGGGCGACGGGTCTAATACAAAAACCACGAAAAAAATGTCCCAAGTCGTAAACGTAGTGACATGTAAAGGAATATGAAAAAGCTAAAACGTTGAATTTAAATTGTAATGTCATCGCAGTACTGTCTAATTTTGCTTGCTTCGCTGTCAGTCGAACAAACGAAGACTACAGCGTGAATGACGCTCTGTATACCCCCAGTTTAGGAGGCAATAATTATCAAACAAACAGAGCACAGACACACACACACACACACACACACACACACACACACAAACACACACACAACACTAAAACATACTTACACTTACACCTTTATAATTTATATAATAATAATGTTATATTTGTATGTAATAATTTAATAATATGTAGATTACCATTAATTTAAGAACTTAATGTAAATTTTCAACATGTTTGTTTTTCGATTAGGCTATAGATTAACGCTAGATAAAGTAACGCTATAATTAAAATGTAATATGACAAACTTTGTTATTGGCTATATACGTATATTATTATGATTGTAAACGAAAATTAAAAAGCTGTAAAGTTTGCAAATAAACAAATAAATAAAAAAATAAAAAAATACGATTTTAACGCCCTATAAGTTCGGACACTTTTTAGCGCGGACCCGACGTCCATTTAATTGTAAGTCAATGCCTTCAGAATAAAGTCTTTGTTTCACTATGGTTTTAAACCTCATGTATGGCGAATTTTTAATATCAACCGGAATCTATTTAACGAGTTTTTTTCTAATACCGAGTGACGGGACGAACAAGTCGCGCGCCTGATGGTAAGCGACACGCATGTCCATAGCAGTTGCAGAGCCACTCAGAGAAGCTTTAAAACGCAAAGATCCGGTGGATACTCCCTCTGCACCCGTCACCCTGAGATATAAACTGACATGTCCCGTGTGCCAACGCTCGTTCCCTTCAAAACTGGAACGCAGTAATGCTTACGCTCAGGTGTCTACCGCGAAATTAGTAGATAATTCACCAAAAATGAAGATTGCTCGACCCTGAACTGTTACCATGAATTAACATAGTTTTCAAACACCTGTTAGCTTTATTAGACCTTGTAGTCTTATTAGAGCTAACACTAGAAGTATGTATTGTTTATTGTTACGATGTTCAGTTTTATGTCTATGGTTCTACCTAACTAGTGGTAATGTAAAATGGTAACCATAACAAAACCAATTATTTAAAATGTTTTGTAAAAAAAATCATTAAAAGGAACACGTCAAGTGCTAAACGTGCTGTGTTTAGATTCTATTTACAACGGTTATGAAAGGAATGGAAGCAAAGTTTTTAAAACATTATAATTAACATTATATATATATATCAATTTGTATAACGTACAAACTAAATTCGAGCCAAAAAGCAAGTTGCGCGTCTTCTGGTGAGTACCCACAAACTCCACCACCGTATTAATTGATAATATATTGTAATATTACGTTAATAAAAGTTACTCCAATTCCGTTCCGCAGAATAACTTGTATTTGTAATTAGGTATTGAAACTTGATGAACAGGCAAATGGTGGTAACCGTTGCATACATAAAGAGTGTTTCTCCTAAATCCGGTGAAATCCGTTACCATAGAAGATACAAGGAAACTGTCTTAGGGACCATTAAGTTTTATTTATGAAAATAACTTTGGCATAGTCAATTTTTTTGGTCAAGCGTGAGTTGTCCATAAAAATTAATAAAATTGCTGGCTCGTTCCGTGGCCTAGTTGGTATAGGGTCTGCCACGGTATTCTAGAGATATCTGTTCGAATCCGGCCGGATCGAAGGAATTTTTTTGAGTGTTTCTATCGTTGTATTAATAATTATGAATAAAATTGACCAATATTTTTTTTTATTAGTGTTGATCGACTTGGTTGTATTTAAGGGTCATTTTATTGTATGGGACGAAACAAATCGGGGCAGCAGAAGTTGGTCAAATTTAATGAAATGTAGGTATCTAGAACACAGAATTCTGTCAACAGAACCCTACAACAAAACTAGTGGGAATAATGGAATAAGTCTAGAAAGAACGGCGATATTCGAGCGGCACGCGTGCCACAAACTTGACATATCATCGATTCCCCGAATGCTCTTTCATTATGCGTTGATTCTAGCTAGCTTGCACTTCCCACATAGTGCTGTTTATAACTGTCTAAACATGTGTCAATCGGTCAAAAAGGAGGCATCTCCTTTAACGATGACTTAAATCCTAAAATAAACACGAAAAAACGTAAAATAATTAAGAAACATCCATTAAAATCACAATATAGCTGAATGTAAACCTCATTGCGTGCTCGACAAAATGCATTCTGCGCTCTATGTAAAGAGCAGCCGAAAACAAAATAAGTTTATCATCTACTCTCATGCCTAACGTCAGGAACGGCACGTGTAAATTAGTGATGTAATAAAGGTAATTATGGATTTATCGACTAAATCTTGAAGACATTATTTTGAAATAAAATAAAAATTATTATTGTATTGTAAGGTTTTTTAGTACTCATGAATCGTAATGGGTAGTGAATAAAACATTGTCAATTAAAATTAGTTTTATTGTGGACAAATTACTTTTACCAACGTGCAAAGTCTATTATTTGATATTTGTATGCGTACACATAGTCATTATTTCGTACTCCTTAAGAAAGAATGGCATGAGTGGAGTTACGTCAAAAAGGTTATTGCTCCATTAGATAAAGAAGAATATAACCCACATCCTCTCCAATTCTTGTAAATTTATCTACAATATTAGTCGATAGAATAGAGCAATAAATATGTTTAACGTACCTCGACTTATGCTATTCTTCCAGGAGGGGTGCGATTTATTGGTAAAATTAACTTGTACAAGTTATAAAAAAGTTATAAATGATATTCGTATTATTTTCCTATATTGTTATTTTAGTTATATTCAAATTACAGTAAATTTTTCTATATTAATTATTTAGCAAATGTGACAAATTTGAAGTGAAAATTGGTTGCTTGGAGCTTTAATCTAAATTGAAATACGTTGTCCGAAGCCGAATCAACAATTTCAAGAAGCAACAGGTTTTATACTGTGTAGGGCCCTAATACATGTATTAATTTGCCCGTTTTGAAGAAAATATGCTATACGGGTGCAACCCTGTGTTTATTACGTAGGTCATGGTTATATCCCCTAGTCTAGTGAAAGTGTCCAGGTGTTTCCTAGTGTAGACAGCCGCCTGGAAAGTCATGAGAGCAGGCAAGGTGACACAGTACAAAACTTGTACTAGATATTCATACATATTTAATGGGAAAAAAGTACCAGCAGTGCTGTCAACAGAACTGTACAACAGAACTATTGGGAAGAAACGACATTTATTACTATTGTAATTTGTAACTTGTAACGATTGTTGTAATTTAATAATTTAAAGTTTACGAGATGATAAATAATACTAAATCTTCTTAAAAAAGTTCTAAGGTTTTCGCGATCGTTGCACATAGGAAATGAAACTATTTTTCCGGATTAAATCGCATATATATAATTTTTTTTAAACAAAGTCACCGGGGCCATGGGACCTGTAAAGGGGCCCTAAATATTGATTTGTTTGAAAAAACAAATATACGCGATTTAAATCCGGAAAAATAGTTTCATTTCCTATCTAATAAATACCAAATCTATTTAAAAGTTCGCGTAAAAATAAAAATTGTAATAAAAAAATATTATCTAAAATAAAGTACCCACATTAACGTTTACTTTTGCGGTTATTGACAATTTCAAATCCTCGTATTGCGATTGGTTCGTTAAAACGTGTTGCACTTGGGTGGAATGCTTGCCGCATGCCGGTGGCGTCCAATAGGCACTGCGCAAGCGCTACTGAGTTCGTGACGGAATGGAAACTAAAATTCTTTACAGTTACGCGTTAATTCTAAGAAACTAATCGAGCTTTGAATAGCAATGCAGCTCCTTGTGAAGAAGTACGTCCAGGGAAGTACTGCCACCTCACCTCACCATTTCTGTCGCCAAGCAGCAATATGAGCATTACTGCATTTCAGGTTTGAAGGGATGCTGGTAAAAATACAGGCACATGGGGCTTGTCAACTTATGTCTTAGGGTGACGGGCGCAGTGTCAGTGCCCCGCAGTTCTTTGCGATCAAAAACCCCGGAGAAGCACTGCTTCTGTGTTGGACAAGCGTGTCGCTAACCACTACCACACACACACACATGTATATATACACGCGCACCCAAACACACACGCTCATACAAACACACGTGAAATTTTGTTCATACATATCAAATTCTATACTTACGTTTTTAACCGACTTCAAACAAAGAAAGTTCTCAAATCGACTTTTTTTTGTACATATGTAGCGCGATTACGCGATATGTGAACCGATTTTGATGATTCATTTTTTGTGGGAATGAATATACCTCAGTATTGTTCCCATTTAAATTTGTAGAAAGTATTCCACCTCTAAGGGTGGCAAACTAGGGGATGAATCCGATTTCGCAATCTTTCCGGCAACCAGTCATAATAAAACTTAGCAAATAGGTGTACGCCCACAACGCACGCATGCGCCAAGCACTATTAAGGTGTTTTTTTTTTATAAAGAAGAAAGGCAAGAAAAATCAATCTCGCCATGAAGAACCAAGCACAAGCACTTATGTGAACTCCTGTCGTTTTGTAGTCTTGCGTACAGCCGGTCAGATGGATGTACACGCTGGCCTCTAGCTGAGGGCGTCACTAATGGGTTAATATTCAACGTTAATTGAACTAATGAAATAAGACACGAACTCACACATAAATTAATTAGGTCGACTGTACAAGATGACTTTTAGAGTGTTTAAAGTGCAATGAACTTTGGGTATTTGTCGTTTGTGACTCATAAAAAATAAGTCTTTTTTAGAATAAGTCTTTGTAATGAGTAAGTTTTAAGTCTTTTTCTTAAAAGTGCCTCTCCACTACTGGAGGTTGGCCGTCAATATGGCAAAGAACAATGGCAATATCATAGTTAAAATAATTTGTTAGCGTCTTCCAATGTCTTAATTACAAGTTTGAATAAAATAAATTCATAAGGTTTTTCTAATTATAATAGCGGCCTATTTAAGTCTGGAAATAAAATCATATTCAAAAGAAACTCTAATAAGTAATTAGTATGCAACCGGAGTGACGTCTACAACTGTCAGTTTCATAATTTCTTAACGTTGAGCGACATCTTGCTGCCAAAAAAGGAATTACAGTATCTACGTATGGATATGGTCCATATTTAGTTCACGTAATATCATTGACTTACAATTATATGGACGTCGGGTCCGCGCTAAAAAGAGTCCGAACTTATAGGGCGTTAAAATCGTATACAGAGCGTCATTCACGCTTTAGTCTTCGTTTGTTCGACTGACAGCGAAGCAAGCAAAATTAGACAGTACTGCGATGACATTACAATTTAAATTCAACGTTTTAGCTTTTTCATATTCCTTTACATGTCACTACGTGAAATTGACTTGGGACATTTTTTTCGTGGTTTTTGTATTAGACCCGTCGTC
>NW_020655918.1:16731-34502 GCF_003589595.1 Hyposmocoma kahamanoa
CGTGGTTTTTGTATTAGACCCGTCGTCCATTTATTTGTAAGTCAATGTAAAACTGACAAAAAAGTTCCCAAAGTCAGAGATCAAAAGATTCACAATAAAAATAATTTGTGTCCGAGTTGCCAGTGCAACAGTCTGTGGTGTGTTATTGATCAACTCAGTTTTTTTGTTATGGCTTAACTTCATACCTTTTGACCATACCAGTATACAAAATAATTTCCTCTGAACTTTCGTCACGTCGCAAACCCAAGGCACTATTCAATTCTATTTAAGGCTTTTGTCGTTTATTTTGCTATAATAATACACCGAATATATTTTATTCAATTTCGTAACACATAACCTCCAAATCTTCAAACTGGAATATCTTTAATTCCTCACTTCTCAAAATAGGAAACCCAAAACAAAATTTGTTCAGGAATTTCAACTTTACATTTTCACATATCTTTCATAAGCAGACGCATACAAATTATGTTAACAAAAATTTCTATGGGAGTTTGCGTTGTCCTTTGTCCCTGCCCAAAACTAAAAACTATTGTTCTGTGCTGGTGACTCTGGTCCACTTCCTTATGTTGCGTGACCATGACTTTTTAAGTCTTAAGTAGAATATGATACTTCCGAATACGACACTTTCAGAATGAGGCCTACTACGAATAGGTACTTTTATAACTACAGGTTATTTTGCGAAAAGATCCTATGTCGACTAAACCTTCTGTTCTGTTATATAATATTCAATAAGTAGAAAAGATAATTAAACCGGGCAAGCAACAGTGTGAAATAAACAAAAGTCTTATTCATAAATAACTATAAATAATTGATTTTGACCGCTCACTCCCTGGTTTTTTCATCGTTCACAAACTCCACTCCTCCACGGCGTCAGATCAATCTTACAGTATATTATGACGCCTGTTACTTTTACTGTTATATTCATAACCGTGTTCTCCTTTTCAGCTACCACATCGATGTTGGAAAGATAAAATGACTAACGTACATTTGGAAAATACTCCAGGAGAGCGATTTAGTTATTTAAAAAAAATCATAACTGTAATAGGAAATGAAACTATTTTTCCGGATTTAAATCGCGTATATTTGTTTTTTTTAAAGAAACCAACGTTTCGGGCCCTTTACAGGTCCCATGGTCATGGTCCCTATGTGTAACATAAGAAGCTGAAACTCTCTAAGTTTTCCATTATAACAAATAAAATTAGAAATTTCTTTTTCTAAAAAAATACTTTAATTCGCTCTTCTGTAATATTTTTCAAATGCACGTTAGACGTTTTACCTTTCCAGTGTCGATATGCTCTACATACAGGCTTATTTATAAAATACTAACTATATTACTAACATTATAAACAACAACTTTTGTTCCTGATGGAAAGTGACGACGAGGTCGACCAGGAAGCACACCTAAATAATGCTTATATGCACTTTCGCCTAAAGTCTGCGCCCGTCACCTTGAAACACAAACTTGACAAGACCCATGTGCCTGTATTTTTACCAATACCCTAAAAAACCGGAGCGCGGTAATGCTCACACTACTGCTTGGCGGCACTATTTTCTAGGCAAGTGAACAATATCGTTCACCACCCGCGCGACATTTTTATACGGTGATCTTTTCTAATCGGTTTATTTATTAATGTTTTATTATTCTCCCTATTTTATAACATTAATCTAATATGTCAGTAATAATTAATACCCTGTTTTGTTACTGTTTCATTCCCAATTCACGTTTTTAAAGCGGAATTTTTTAAAACGTTCGGAAAGGTGTGTAGTCTGAGGTGACGTAACGTATTATGTTAAGGTCCACAGATCTGCAGCGCACGCATCGTACGGATCGCATCAAATCGGCACTGTTTGTGGCAGTGCGTCCACTGTAATTGGATTGCCGACGCCACTTTTCGTCTAGGATCAGCAACAACGCAGGCGCCGAATGCAAAGTAGTAAATGACAGCCGGCGCAACGCGGCGGCGGAGGCGCGCGCGCGTACGTTCTGTGCGATGCGGATCAGTGGACGCAGTTACATGAACTTCTATACAAAGAATACTAAACTGCATTATACGGATTTTATAATAGGGGTTAAAGTATGAAATTGCCGATTTGTACTGAAAATCTAAATTGTTTATTTTTTAAATTTTTAACAAATTTATTTAATCAAAATAGTTGCCATTATTATCTATACATTGCTGCCATCTATTGGGAAGGTTATTAATGCCTTTGCAATAGAACTCCGACGATCTAGACTGCACAAACTGTGTGAAAGCATTTTGTACTGCCTCCTGGGAAGAAAACTTCTTGTCACGTAGATAATTGTCCAAATCACGAAAAAAATGGTAGTCCGTTGGAGCAAGGTCTGGTGAATACGGAGGATGACGAATGGTTTCTAACTGCAGTTCCTGAAGGGTCAAAATGGTTTCTCGTGCTGTGTGAGGTCTCGCGTTGTCGTGGAGCAATAATGGTGAAGATCGATTCATGAGTCGGGGCTGTTTTACTGCTAGTTTTGTCAACATGGTTCGGAGTTCGGCACAATAGACATCTGCCGTTATTGCTTGACCAGATCGGAGAAAACTATAGTGAATAACACCATGCTGAGACCACCAAACAGTTACCATTACCTTTTTATTGGTAAGTTTTGCTTTAGGACACTGTTGTGGCATTTGACCTGGGGTCAGCCATTGCATTTTTCTTTTCCGGTTATCATAAAGAATCCACTTTTCATCACATGTTACAATTCGATCCAATATTCCTTCATTTCTGTACCGGTTCAACAAGGCAACACAAGTTTCAACACGCGTTTCTTTCTGCAGATCAGTCAAATCATGAGGCACCCATTTTTCGTATTTTTTTATTTTATTGATTTGACGCAAGTGAGTCAATATTGTGGGTAGGGTAACGTTAAACCATGCCGCTAATTTCTGGGTAGTTTGACTAGGATCGGCTTCCACTATCTCTCTTAATTCATCGTTATTCATTTGTGTGGGCGGTCTTCCTCGTGGCTCGTTCTTTAAGTCGAAATTTCCATCACGAAAGCGTTTAAACCAAAATCGCACGGTGCGTTCATTAGTAGACCCCTCTCCAAACGCAGCATTGATATTGCGGGCTGTTTCTGCCGCGTTAGTTCCGCGTCGGAACTCGTATTCAAAAATCACTCGAATTTTCGCAGTATCCATCTTTCTTGTCTAAATTGAATAACAAAAACAATTGAAAGTCGATATTCAAATGTTTCAAATTAAAAAAAAAAAAATCACAGAAACCATTTGAAAAAAGTTTCATTCGAAAACCTCAAACCATGAAGATTCTATGAAAATTCAAAGAACCTATTGCAATAAAACGGCAATTTCATACTTTAACCCCTAATATTTCCAAATTTTTCTTGAACGCTTCGCAGTGAATCTTTCTGTCTTCGTCGTCTTTATAGACTTTGTCAAAGTCTTTAATGAATTTTTCGAAGAGCTCTTCGGCTTTATCCAGATCGAAGACTATATCTTTTTTGCAAAGTACAGCAACTATTCCAAACAGCAAAATTAAAATAAGATACTTCATATTTAAGGATATAATCGCGCTGAGTACGGAGTACGATAGGTATTCAGGTTTTAAAATATTCGCTCTTTATAATAAAGTCTATCATACAAGTAATAAATATGTAATGTTTGTCGGTGTGTTATCGTTAAAATAAGTACATACCATTACGCCTGACTGACGTAGGCAAAGAATATGAACCTCCATTTCCTATGTTCATGACAAACCTCATTCGCCAGGAAATGATAGAAAAAATTACAACTCTCAAGATGGTGCTGTGCAATTGATTAGTAATAAGGAAGCTGATGTCGATGTGGGACGAGGAGTGGCTCTTTACATGGAGCAGTATTAATATTTGATTTAATTAGTCCCGGAAATCAACAAAGTTACGTAATGTCCGATGTCTAACCCATGTAGCCAAAGTCATGGGGAAAAGTAGTGCTTATTATTATATAACAATAATATATTTTATGACAGTTTTATACTTATATGATTTATGAACCTTGATAATAAATTAATTTGCCTCACGTTAATTACGTGCTTACAAAGGCAGGTAACTTTGAAGAGTGTGCATGATTACTCGCTGTATGCTTTTCCATCTTTGCAAAGCCTTCCAATGAAGAGAGCTGGTCGCATCAGTAAGGTACTACTGTTTTACGCATGTAGCTTGCTCATTCTATAATCAGTACGCACACTTCGTTCTTGAAGCTAGCTCCTCCCGACACCACAAGAACTTACGTCTTGTTATTCTTCGGATTACGATATTCCGCTCACGCTTTACTTTCTATAAATATTTGATTGCCAAACAGTTTGCTTATCAACTGCTCAGTGATCATCATCCATGTTTCGGTCATGATGGACAGGACTCATCGAAACGTCGTTGCTCCAGAACTAACTTGAACTACACTTGACGATTATGCACTAGGGAAGATTCTGTTCATTAATGATCGCTCGCCACTTCCATGGTACATAATTCTATCGTTCTTTGGAAATAAGTGTAATTTTGTGAGAGATTGAAGTCCGTACTAGGTAAGAGTGTTTTCTTATTCTGAATTGTGTAGGCTTACATTCTGTCGTATTTAATTTTGTTTATCTGAGGCATTTTAGTAACCTTAGACGAAAAAGTGCTTAGTGGCTTCTTCTGACCGTTTCAGGGCTGTATTCGGTCACAGATTCTACGTGTACGAGTCGAGTACGTCGTGTCCGCGTTTTCGGAGTATTAAGTCCCAGGCTATTAGTTCAGGGCAATCAATATTTGAGTTTAAAACATCGTACATACACAAAATATCCAAAAGAATTCGTCGTTATTCTATTCTATTCTACTTTTTAAGTTTCTTGCCTCTCTTGAAGAATTTTGCCAATGTCAAGTCAGTCATGGGAGTTACACTTAGTTTTTTTAATGTTTAATTAATTAACACTATTCTTTAGTCTATTCTGGCTTCTGGAACGATACAAAACAACACGATACACCATCACCATTATATATTAGTATAAGTAAATTAGTTTTATAATTTATAAGTTTGTTAGTACTAATGAAATCAGATATTAATTCTCACTCGTAGAATTAATGTTTGGTTTGTAAAAACAGATAACAGAAACTTGAAATTTACCGGGCAAGGAATAGAAGGTGGAAGACTATCATAAATTGGACATGTTCTGGTAGGGCACTTGAAAAATATGTGGTCTGGGGGGCCTTCATCCAGCCGACATTGTCGTTGTTCTAACGGTAGCACATTATTGTTCTTGCAGCTGTCGTTGTAAGATGAAGATGACTTAAGTTTTATAAATTAAAAAATTTGACAAACTTCTTTTGAATACTTAATTTGTATTGTATTTGTATTTATAGTATTTTTTTTTAATTACTCCTCTAGTTCACGTTCACGAACACTTAGAAAAAATGCCTTTGTTCCGGCCAGACTCGAACCGACGACGTCTTCTAGAATTAGACACGACTGGATGTAAACCTACACAATTCAGAATAAGTACCAGTATACCCTTTGTGAAAGAGTTCGTCCAGGGAAATTCTGCCACCTTCCCTATGTCTGTCGCCAAGCAGTAATATGAGGCAGGCAAGCACATGGGGCTTGCCAACTTATGTCTCAGGGTGCCGGACGCAGTGGAGCACTGGCTCCTAAGATCTTTGCGATCTAAAGCTCTGGGTGGCACTGCAACTGTTATGGACAGATGTGTCGCTTGTCACTTGGTATAATAAAAAAAGTAGAAGATGGCTTCAAGGAGGTGTAAAGAAAAAGAAGTAGTAGCCGTAACTTAGTGGCATTACCCTGACTGACTCTTTTTACAGACGACGTTGTTGTGCATGTCACGTCTTCATTATTCCACAAAGTCTGCGGATATCGTAGAGTGTAAGTTAACGTTACCCTGAGGGTCGAGCGGTTAATAAGTGCTTTGACCTCCATCTCATCTGATGGGAAGTGATACCTGGCTGTTCACTCACGCCTTGAAAACGCCCAAGTGAGAGTACCAACCGAACATCTGCCGACCGTCACACCGTCGCAGTCCATACGTGTGAATATGTTTATTTACATTACAATGAACGTAAATAAACATATTTCTATGTAACCTGAGAATAAATAAATAGATAGATAGATAGATAAATATATAGATAGATAAATAGAAATAAAAATTAACTATGTTAAGCAGTTGCATATACATATTTATTTAATTTCCGCCTGAATTGTGTTTCTAAGATTTACATTATATGATTTATAATAAACAAAACAATTATTAACAGTGAAGCCAGCAGGGGAAGGTACTTCCACCAAAGTATAAATTTAGGTTATGCCAAGAGGAAACATTGCCAGCCTCCTGAACACTACGCCCCAGGATAAAACCCTTGATGAAATATAAAAACATACGTATAATTTAAAAGGAAAAGACAAAACATTACTTTTTTATCTTTAGCTCGTCACGTAAAAGGCAGAAGATTTCATCAAGTTCTGCATCCTAAGGCATCTCAAATATAATTATGTATTGCCTCTTTGGAAAATAGTCTCACTATTACTTAATTTTCATATAATTCTGGAGAAGGCCGCTGAATCCATGTGTACTTATCTATTGTAGCCATATTTATTTGTGAAAAACAAATATAACACAGGTTTTGGAACCGTAAGCAGGGTGGGTCGTACAACTTATCTGAAAGGAAAACAAATCAGACGCTATATAAAACTATACCGATACGTATAATAACGCTTAAAGTATTGATAAAGACGGCCTACTCTAATGGACACGAGTCACTCAACCATGACCATGTGCCCATGTCTATATTGAGTGGATGTAGACTGAAGAAAAAAACATGAAGAGCTAGCATGGAAGCTAATATTGGAAGTGGACGGCCGCGAAGAAAATGTTGAAATAAAAGTGAAGTCGTCTAAGAAAGGCTAGAGTGTATAGTGAGAAGAATATCAGGGCTTCTATGAAAATAGTGATTCCGTAATATGAATAGCAAGAAAGTTTTTTGCCAGAATCGTGCTATGTGGCGATTGCCAAGGCATAGGCAAGGGTAACGATTGATATCCTTGCCTAACTTAACGGGATCCCAAATTCCATATATGTGTGTATTTCTTCCGGAGATCAGTTTTTCAGAGATTCGGAAGATGCGGTAAATTCGTCGACGTGACGGTGACATTCTTTCTGAAAATGCGGTTTATTAGGAATCGCGCATTTAACCCACTACGTAGAACGCAAGCTATTTCCTCTCGAATAAAAGCCTAAAGAAACATAACAAAACCTAAAAAAACATTCAGTAAAAAAATTGAATTTGCAAATGGAATAGCAACAGAGATGTTTCCTTTCTATAACAAATTTTTGATTGTCATGCAACTTACATTGTAAATTGCACTCTGTAATTTCATGACAAGAAAAACATTGTTGTAAGAATTAAGCACTTCTGTCAAATCTCCAAAATTGATTCGCGAATGCAGAAGCCCTGCCTTTACTGTAAAGGCAGGGCTCCGTTACTCGATAAGTGCCTACCGCTAGTGTACCGACAACGACACAAGCGCTCAAAAGGCGTTGTATGCACATCTAAATGGTATGTTTCGTGAGAAAAATCGTCGCAATGTCGCAATCGCGTAATAATTGTTGTGAATTGGTGTAAAGATAGGAAACCTGACTATGAATTATATATTTCTTTTATTACCGAAAAACCAAGAAAGTTGAGTTTCCGGATTTAAATCCGGAAAAATAGTTTCATTCCCTATGTGTAACAATCGCGAAAACCTAACTCAATAATGCAACTTACGTGTCAAAATGTTACAGAACCACACCAATACCTTGGTCTCAAACTAGAGAGTACCCTGTACTACTAGAGTAAATAATTTTACTTGGGGGCACCACAACCCAAAACACCCAGACCAGAGTAAATTGAGTAGAATTCATTTCGAAAATTAGTCCAACCGAGCGTTGAACCATCGACCTCCAATTGCGAAACAACCATTCTCTCATCGCTTTGCTAAATAAAATAGTTGTAATTTCAAAGTCTCATCCCTTGCGCATTCGGTTCTGCACGACTGCTCAAGGTAACCTTGTATTCGCCTATATAAGCGCGTGCTTAAGTTCTTTTTCCTCGTAGTGAGCACCTGGTATCATTAGTGGTATTTGGTAGGTTATTATAGTGTAGGTATTTTCGATTTTGTATGAGTAAAAGTAAGTAAGTAAGTAAGTAACATACCGTCTTCCATAAAATATGTTTTACTGTGGAATTGAGAATTTTTATTTTTGAATTACCTTTCTCAATTTGAGAGCAAACATACCTAAGTACATAAAACAATCATACCGACGAATTCACTGTACTCTTAGGGTCGTATTCCAGAACACTACTCAATGCTCAAGTCAGGATTTGAGCAGACTTGAGTATGATTTCAAGCACTGGAAATACGACCCTAATGGCAAGGCCTTGAGTATGATTTTCAGTGCTCACTGCAATACTCAAGTCCTGACTTGAGTATTGAGTAGAGTTCTGGAATACGACCCTTAGAGTCGATACTTACGTTTCATTCCTAAGCCTTTTCCGTTGTTGGGAAAAAGAAGCTATACGTCGACTTCCATTGTGCGGGGGTGAAATCAGAAAAAGGGTTGATGTCAAAAGTAGCTGAGTTTTCTTTGTCTCCGTTTAACTTATTAATTTCTTCCAAAGATTTCTTGAACATTTCGAAATGAGTCTTTTTATCTTCGTCATCGTTGTAGGTCTTACTAAATCCTCTAATAAATTTTTCGAAAAGCTCTGGGGCTTCGTCCAGATCGTAGTGTGGTTTTTCATCACATAATACGACAACTGTTCCAACCAGCAATATTAGAAATAGTGACTTCATATCTAATGCTATAATATCGCGCTAGGTATAATATACGACAGGAGCATGGTTTTAAAACTTTCGCTTTTTATAGCAAAATTTATTACACAAATAATAAATATATTATGTTTGGGCAATTCACTTACAACTTCTTGTTTTAATATTTTAATAATATAAATAGTGACTTTACTATGGTGCTTTAGTACGGTGGTTTAATGTTTGTCGGCATGTTAGTGTTGAAATATAAACATATCATCATGCATGTGTCCCAGTGAGGTAGGCAGAGACCGTGGACCTCCGCTTGCTATGTTCCTGACGAAACTCTTTCGTCTTTTTATACATATCCATGTATTCTTGTTACTCTAATATTGATTTTTCCTTCGTTCCTTTCCACGTGACCAAACCCTTGAAGCATTTCCTTTTCTATTCTGATCATTACATCATTTTTCACCAACATTCGTCCTACTTTCGTGCTTTTTCTACCACACCGAACACCCTAAAAATTTCAACATTATCGCACTGTGAATTTGAAAACAGTTCGCCCTCAAAGATACTGTTAAACAAATGATTTATAACTCAATGGAACAAGGAAACTGATTCCGGTAGTGGACGAGGAATAGCTCCATTATACGGAGAAGTATTAAGTTAATTGATTTAAGAAATTAACAAAGCTACGTGATTTCCGATGTCTTGTCTATATAGTCAAAGTTGTGGGTAAAAACTAATGCATATATGTAGCATGTGGATTTGCATTCTGCCTATATTTACTGACGTCATTCTATATCCAAAACTGACACCAAACACAAAAAAAATCGCAAAAAAATGTCCTAAATTCTTATATTTTATTGTGGTAAACATCGATTCGCAATCACCTGACCCAAAGGTCAAGAACTTGCACGGCACGTGCTCCCAAAATTTATAGCGCAGCGGGCCGATAGAGGAACAGCCAAAGTGTTGCTATCTCTTTCTCAAACGCACCTAGCCTCATCAGTGCGCTCGCTCAAGCACTGGGATGAGTGGGATAACCGAATCACCGAGCTCGCCGCAATTCTAGTCTCTCGCACTCTACTCTCGCGAAATGCTGCGTGGTTTGTTATGTAAACAAGAGTTAGTGCAAGAAAACAATTGTTAACTGGTTCACCAGAACCTGCATTACAATCAAGTGGTGCTCATTATGGACGGCAAGTGCGTGACTATTACTTAAGGGGTAATGTGAAACGTTTAGTTTACGCGAAGAACAATACGAGAGGCGAAGAATTATGTACAAAAATCGTCTCTGCTTTCAAAGTTGTGACGTCAAATGTGCCAGTGCTTGAAACGAAACTCTCGACAACGTACGAACCTTTGTATGCAAAGGTACCGCCTTTGGGCGGTGGCGGTGAATACTTCTAACCATACTTTAATGTAACCTAAAGTTGGTAAGTACCAAATTTAAGTTACAAAAAACTTCTTTCTGTAAATTTTTCTAATTATTAAATATAATTAGTAAATTATAACAATGCGAGTACATAATCATATTAAAAAAATAGATAAATAAGCGATCGAGAAAAATTACGTACCGCTATAACAGCGCGCGGTGCGTACGATTTACAGGCAATTTTGCAAAACTTTACTAGGTATAATTAACCAGAATATTGAACAAAATGTTTTTTAAATATTTTTAGAGCATTATTTCTATTATGTATTTCTTAAATATGGGGCGAATGCAAATCTACAGTATAATTGCGCTTTATTTTATGAGTCGTTTGTAGTTATATGATTTGTGAGCCGTAACTATAAATTAATTCGCTACACGAGAATTATACAAAAGTTGTAAGTAACTTTGAACATTGTGCATAATTACTGTAACCTATGCCTCTTTATATCAAGCAACGAATAACTCCACGTAGGGCTGTTCGTATTGTCGATGATCCCAAACTCGCAGACGGTATAGAGACCCTTAGCCTACGGAGAGACGTTGGCTATCTGTGTGTGTTCTACCGTCTTTATAATAGGGAATGCTCTGAGGAACTTTTCTAACTGGTGCCACCGTCCCGTTTTCATCGTCGCACCTCCCGCGAGTAGAGTCCATCCCCACATCTTAGATGCCTGGCATTGTAAGACCACGCGGGCATCTCGTTCGTTCCTTCCTCGAACCTGCAAGATTTTAAATGATCTTCCCCCTGAAGTTTTTCCTTTGCGCTACATGGGGTCTTCAAAAAGCGTTTTACAGGGCTCTCAAAGGCTGGCAGCGCATAGGCAGGTTATCTGATGTTGCAAATTATGTTCATGGGCGACGATGACCAGCTCCTATCAAGTACTCGTCTGCTTCCTTCTTTACATTATAAAAAAAATTGCTCTATTCGATCAGTCCCATCTGGTGAACTCCTTCCTTCCTTCCGACTTACTTCCGACTTACTTATTCTATAAACAGCAAACTCCATTCCTGCCGATTGCTCTCCCCGGCTCGACATTAAATTTAGGGCTTATTCTCCTTCGGATTACGAGATTCCGCTGACAGGGAGCGGATCCCTGTAGATCTCTGAAAGACTTGCAATTTGTTCATCAACTGCTCAGTGAGCGTGCATATTTCGGATGCGATGGACATATGCAACATGGAAAAAAACTGATGATGATGAAGTTTTTGGAAATACGTGTAATTTTTATTAACGCCAATCTTATAGCAGTTGCAGTGCCACACACGAACTATAAAGTTTGAAGTCGCCCTGAGACATAAGTTGACAAGTCCCGTGTGCCTGTAATTTTACCAGCACCCTTACCCTTCTAAACCGGAGCGCAGTAATGTTCGCATTACTGCTAGGCGGCAGAAATAGGTAAGGTGGCAGTACTTCCCTGGACGAACTCTTTCAAACAAAGGGTCTACTGCTACTTATTCTGAATTTTGTAGGTTTACTTGCTGTCGTGTCTAATTATTTATGTGGGGCGACGCTAGAAGAAAATTCCAGTTGATCTTCTAAATTTGCCATGTACGAGGTTTAAAAATATCGTGAATTAAAACTATCATTCAATGTTTTGAATTATATGGTTTTTAGGTACTTAAATAACAAATATCGATGGTAGTGATCCGTATATCTCTTTCAAGTTGTTTCTCCCACCTTCTCAAGTACCACACTCAGTAGTTCTACTTACCACTCACTCCTTACCAATTTATCTAGAATGAATCTTGTCGCAGTGCACAAGTTACATAGAAGTTACAAATGTATCGGAAATCGACCTCCTCATTAAGCGCCCATAATACTAACCGCTGTGCCACAGAAGACCATAAGAGCGCCGCGAAGTCGAAACCCGACCACGCGCCGCAGACCGATCCCGACTGCACCGTAAGTGCGGTACAGGGCTCGTTTTTTAATATTATTATGTATAGTTAGTCTATAAGGTATGTATTTTTGGGTCTATACGTCCTGAGTACAGATAAATAAATAAAAAAACAACTATGTCAGTGGCATACATATTTATTTAATTTAAGCTAGAATTATGTTTCTAAGCGTTACAGTAAACAATTTGTAATAAAAATAAACAATTATTATCGGTGAAGCTTCCGGGGACCAGAAGTCTAGCAGCTACTTGCGTCAAAGAATAAGCTTAGTTATACAAAGGGGGAACGTTGCCAGCCTCCTGGACACTATACTCCAAGACGAAACCCTAGATGAAATCAAACAAACCATTGATAAATTCTTCCTTTAAGTTGTCTCGCTAAAAGCAGAAAGTTTCGTCAAGGGTTGCATTCTAAGGCATCGTAATATATGTATTGCCTCTTTGGATTTATTTGTGGAAAACATATAAAACAGGCTTAGCAAACGTTAACGGGGTCGTAGAACTTATCTGAAAGGAAAACAAATCAGTCGCTATGTAAATAAAACTATAATATAGATCCATATCATCAGGCGCGAATTATTATTATAGACGATCTACTCTAGTGGACGCGAGTCACTCAACCTTGAAATGTCATGCGTCCATGTTTATACTGAATGTATGTAGATTGAAGAAAGAAATACATAAAGCTACCGTGGAAGGCGACAGACGGCCACGAAGAAAATATTGAAATCAAAGTGAAATGCTGTAGATAGTTTAAAGTGAATAAGAAGAATACGTGTGCTTGTATAAACACACTGATTTGTTAATCTATAATAATAAAAATATAACAAGGTCTGCTGGCTTCCGAGTAATGTTCAAAGGCCTATGTTACGGAAATCGGTGTCTTCTCTCGTAACTGCCATGCCGACCCATCTAATTATCGACCTATCGCAATCACCTCCATACTCTGTAAGACTATGGAGCGTGTATTGAACAGCCGTCTCCTTGGATACCTCGAAGATAACGATCTCCTCAGTGATCGACAATATGGTTTTCGCCGTGGACGATTTACTGGGGATCTTCTTGCGTACGCCACACATTTATGGAGCGAGGCTGTCGAGAAACGCGGTGAATCGCTTGCCGTGTCTCTCGACATATCAAAGGCCTTTGATAGGGTTATAGCCTGTTAAACAAGCTTCCAGCTTACGGAATTCCTGTTGGCTTTTGCACATGGATAGGCAATTTTCTGAAGGATAGGTCAATCCGTGTAGTTGTAGATGGTTACTCGTCTGCTCCTCATGGTATAAATGCCGGTGTACCTCAGGGATCTGTCCTCTCCGCCACTCTATTCTTGCTGCATATCAACGACCTGCTGCTGATGCCCGGTATCTTTGGGTACGCAGACGACAGCACAGTGGCGGTGAGTTATGTGCCAGACGCCCGAGACAACAGTGAAGAGATCCGGTGTAAGCGAGAGGCGATGGTCACCCGGTTGAACCTGAGTCTGAAAGCTGCTTCCGACTGGGGAGATGCTAACAGGGTCAGGTTTAATGCGGCTAAAACACAGGCGTGTCTTTTCTCATCAAAACGGAGTCCCCTACACCTTACTCCGACTTTCCGAGGTGTATCCGTGCCGATAAGGGACCACCTTGAGCTACTTGGTCTGGACTTATCATCCAACCTCAACTTTGGGCGATACATCGAGTGCTTGGCAAAAACTGCTGCCAGAAAACTAGGCATACTTTTCAAGGTCAGGCGGTACTTCACACCTGAACAGCTTTTAAATCTGTATAAAGCACAAGTTCGATCCTGTATGGAGTACTGCTGCCACCTTTGGGACGGCTCTGCCCAATACCAGTTAGCTGCCTTGGACTCAGTGGAGCGTAAAGCAAAGAGACTTATTAACAATAATCCTCTTGTGGAGTCGAAGCTCCAAAATCTCGATCATCGCAGAAAAGTAGCCTGCTTGTCGGTTTTCTATCGGATACATTTCGGGGAGTGTGCGCAGGGACTTTTCAATTTGGTTCCGCCCTCACCGTTCCTCCTTCGGTCGACTAGAAGGTCCGGAGCACTCCATTCTTATGTCGTTGATATTCCACCTATTCGCACTAAGCGCTTTGCCTCCTCCTTTCTGATGCGTACGGCAAAGGAATGGAATGCTCTACCGGCATCTGTATTTCCCAAAAAGTACAATTTGGGGCTATTCAAGGCTAGAGTGAATAGGCATTTTTTAGGCAAACGCGTCCCACCGTCGGTCACATCATCGCTTAACATCAGGTGAGATTGTGGCCAAGCGTGTGTCTATTATATATTAAAAAAAAAAACTGGTTACATTTATTTAGGATTATCTGATAAAATATGAACTAAAACATGCGTGTGTGTCTGTCTCTCTCGCTCTCTCTCTCTCTCTCTCTCTCTCTCTCTCTGTCTGTCTGTGTCTGTGTGTGTGTGTGTGTGTGTGTTTTGTGTGTTTATCACTGCAGTAATTCATTCATTTCATTTTGATCATATTCAAGAGCCATAAGGAAATGTGTTAGTTTATATTACGTTTCATGTGTAGATAATGGGGAAATGTTAAATATTGAATTTATTTTGTTATACAAACACGTAGATATGCCTACAGCGTTGTCTAGCATTGGTTGTTCGACATTTTATGGGTGGACAAATTTAAGAAATGTTTGGTGAGGGAAGACGGACACCACAGTTTGAGGTGACAAAGGTGTGTGGGTTATTTTTCTTAGACAATACGCCATACTCGATATTGTGCGATGAGCGATGGTGTCAGCTAATATCCCTTGCGTGCTCGAGCCCCTGGGCCTGAGCCGAATAAACACCACCTTGCCACCTTTCTTCTGTGGGACGCAACATGTAAGTAGGTACTTAAGACAAACTTCGAGATTGGCTAGTTCCGCGACTGAAAATCTTTAAATTCTTGCCTTGGAGCCTTAGACTATGGAAACTAAAGAACATGTTATGTTGACATATATAAATCAGACGTTATATGTATATGATGCATTTCGACGTTGAAAACATAAACATGTTATTGTCTTTGTTTAACTATTGCGTGCCATCTTAAGACAAAAGAGATAGCATTACACTGGTCTGTGTCAAACATAGGAATCGAAAATACGTAACGTCATCTTAAATGCCAACCGTGTCCATTTCGCAGTACATGTGGTACATGATACGGTTGTCAAAGGGAAGTACATCAAATGTCAAAACCAATGTTTTTCCAAGTGTTTTATTGAATTATTCGCATATATTGTAATAAAATGGACAAAAATATTGACAGTGAGAACAATTAAGTATTAATAAAAATTCGTCGCTGCAGCATTACGGGATGTGGCATTTGAAACAACGAAGATCGACCGAATGTAACATTGTACAGGCATATGTTATTTTTCTGTCTATAAATTACACAAAAGCCCAAATATCTCATGTAATTATACATATTTAAGTAGTCTATTCATAAATTTTGCCAAATTTTGCTTTGGTTTCTTCAGATTGCCTGTTTGTTTGTATATTTTGATGATTGTTGTTAACCATTATTTTGAGATAGTGTTGTTCTTGGAAGCGTACATATTATCGATATTCTGTTATTAAAATAATACACTACGAGGCTTTTATTCTTTTATTATTGTTGTTTTTTCTATTTCAAGTTTACCTACAAATCAAAAGAGAAAAAAGAATGGTTAGAAATCGTACCGCCGTATAATAGTGCCGAATATAAAAATTTAATCAAAGAGCATTTTCATTTACTTGCTTCATTTTGAAGAGTCAAATTTTAACATAACTTTGAATGTAACTAGATTACATGATAATGCAATTCCATCATTAGGTTTATTGGTAAATATTTTTATATTTAATTTAGATTAAACAAGACTCATTTATTAGGCATTCTCAGTTCCTGAAAACAAAATTATCCACTCGTTTCCGATTTTTTTCCCACTAACAACTCTAACTAATAAAAATTCTTATTTTATAAAGCCAGCAATACAAAGACCATGTTGGTCCAACGTTGCCGGGTGAAGGCCAGTACCAACGTATAGACAGCCTATTTGCCTTGCCGTCGTTCGGTGTCACACGCCTAGCTGACCAAGTGAAAGCGAGCGCTAACGTGTTCGTTTGACGTGGCTTGTCACAACTCGCAGTCGCTCGTGACTACTTGTCTCACTTCGGAGAAGTGTTGATTTTTCTCTACAAATCAAAGGCGCTCGGCCAATAGTAGTCAATTGACATTGTGTAATCAGACATTTGCATGCTACTTAATATATGCGAAACATGTTTATACTAACACTGTCTCTTGGTACATCTCCTGTTATACCATGTTTTAAGCAAATACACGTATGATAATAATATTATTATTGACAATATTACTACTTTCATTTATTTCCAAAATTAAATGGAAGTATTAAAGAATCACTTAAGAGGGAGCAGAGGAAAAATTCCTAATCTTCGATTTGATTTTAGTGGGGTATATCCACTTTAAAGTTAAAAATAAAATATTGTATGAGTAACTACACGATATATTCAAGCATAGACATTAATCAGAAACAGAAAACAATAAAGTTTCCTCGATAGATAAAAATCACGAAATGACGTCTAATTTTCACATTTTTTCGATTTATCCTCGAAATGCTACAGGTTATTAGGACAAAAATTATTATATTTATGCATGATCGACAACTGTCACTACGGATTTTTTAAAATCCCTTTAGTTTTAGAGTTATGCCGCTAAACGAATTTGGTACTTTTAATGCGCAAAATTCAATATCTCCTGTCGCATGTCACGCGAACTTCAGGCATATATTTGTTTCACAAATTTGGGCGGAGTCAACGTCAAAACTTTTTTGGCATGAGAGCTCTTAAATCAGTTACTGATATTAATTCTATTCCAATGCATAAATACAAAAAAGCTTACACTATTTGGAATCTGTTTAAAATTTCTCTACGCAAATAATTTTGAGGTTGGAAATGTATAGGATTTATATTTCAAAATTTTCTCTTTTTTTATATACTCTCAAATTATATTTTTTCTGTGCAAATTCACTTTTCGCAATATTTGAGTATTTGTAAACGCAAAACAATAAATCCATAATTTCATGTGACATTCCCGGATATTCTCATAATGACCTAAAATATGCCCAAGTGGAATATTGATCTACTTTAATTAAATGTTTGCATGTCGATAATGACTTATCGATAGATTATGATACGACACTAAAGAAACCCGCCGTTCACTCCGTAGCTAAGGCACCTCCATTCTTTTATTTTCTTCCATCCTCCAAGCTTGGAGCCGATGTACGACTTCGTACCGGTCGCGGTTGAAACGGTGGGACCATGGGGTTCGAAAGCTTGGGGCTTATTTACGATTTAGAGGCTGCGATCACCACTCTGGGTCGTGGTTGGTTTCAGAGGTATCCATTGCCGTTCAGCGAGGCAGTGCTGCCAGTATAATGGGAATTTTTGAGCCGGCCACGATACGGGGCGGGATTTCTTATTAGGCCAGGAATAATTGACGAAATCTCTTGTAAACTCCTGTTTCTTATATTTTAACACCTATTACCGATGTCATAAATACATTGACTTACAATTATATGGACGTCGGGATCGCGCTAAGAAGTGTCCGAACTTATAGGGCGTTAAAATCGTATACAG
>NW_020655919.1:0-12552 GCF_003589595.1 Hyposmocoma kahamanoa
TATGCATATAACGTAAAAACTTGAAACGTCACAGTACCCATCCTACGTGAAACGGACTATTAGAATTGAAGAAACTGCATTCTTAATATTATAAACCGTGTAACTTTGCACATTCTTCACATAAAGAAATCAGTTTTGTAATGAAATAATGATTGGTTGTTATTATTTACTGCGTAAATTGAGTCAGCACAGAACGTTGTACGACTGTTAGAATATTAAAGCGGCTTGATCAATGTTAAGTTTGTGTGGAATTTTTATTACTTGCAGGCTGGAGCAATTTTCTTTAATAAAAAATACTAAATTTGAAGTAAGCTCGAAAATGTAACCGCTTTTTACTTTTCAGCCTGGATTTTTAATGAAAAGAAATTTCGAAAAGTAGTTTTGTAAAACTTTTTTGCCTTTAGTTTTATTCATTACTCACATTCTCGTTGAACCAACATATAAATAATTATAACTTTTTTATATAAAAAAAACGTACGTCAAAATCGAGTTCTTAAGTTTTTGCGATTGTTACATATAGGAAATGAAAACATTTTTTCCGATTTATATCGCGTATTTGTTTTTTCAAACAAACCGATGTTCCGGGCCTTTTACAGGTCCCATGACCTGTGTCATGATCATGAGTCAACCATGACAATGTCATGAGAGTCACCAGTAACGAGCGGAAGAATCTCCTAAGAATACCACTCAGGGTTTGCGGTTTAAGGGCTCATTACATCCTGAGAGTTCTACCAGGGAAAGCCACCAGGTGAGTAGGCCGCATACTCCGTGTACTAATTCGCCGAAACGCGCGAGCCCCCGTGAGGCGTCCTAACGGCAGCATCTTTAAGGAATTTTTATTATCGTTGTTATTCTAGCCGGCCAATTGAGACAAGATCTCACTTGGTCGGTTGATTCTGTCCGGATAACAGGTCGCCTGGCGGTGGCATTAGCCTGTCCGGTGTAGACTCCATTTCGCCAAAAATTTTGTCAACGACCATCAAGAGCCCGTGATAGGAAGTCGTTGAGGGTGCACCGGTCCGGAATACTGCTCTACCTTACCCAATTTTAACACAGCAACGTAAAATATAACTAATTGCACGCACCACAGGCTATATATAATTATAAAAAGGAAAATTAATTTATAAAACAAGCTTTTTGTACTAGGTATGATTTAAAAAATATAACTCATAATTTTGAGTACGAGATAGGAAGGGTATGTTTGGTTAAACTTTAAGAAATTAATGCATAATATTTCTTTCTGATAGGTGTTATAGTGATGAAGGAAAATGATGCCATTACCAATGCCATAATGCCATACCAACCAGAACGTCTGACTTTGGCATCAAAGTTCAAACACCTCTACATTTGCGAGAGCAGCTAGAAAATGCTATCACATTCAATTGTATACATACAAAGGAATAACAGCACAATAGGACACTTGACTCAATTTAATTTTTTCATTCTATTCCCGTGAACATGCTAAATAATAAAGTTTAGTGCCTTCCTTCGTAACATATTATAACATTCCATTGTAAACAAAACATTTGTTGTCTGTAAAGTCTGTTTTCTAGGTATAGAAATGTATATTCTCCTATATTCCAGTCAATACATTTTGTATGTTTCCAGGCTTATATATATATGGATAAAATATTCCTAATACGAGAATGATGACTACGAATGAATTATTACTATGAGATGTATGCAAATTGTCAGAAAAAAATTCAGAAATTAATTTGATATTCTTGACGGGGCGAACAAGTCGTGCGCCTGGTGGTAACCGACACACCTGTCCATAACAGTTGCAGTGCTACTCAGAGCTAAAATCGAAAAGATTTTAGGGGCACTGCCATTGCGGCCGTTACCCTGAGTTGAAATATCACAAGTGCCTGTAACTTCATCAGACCCCTTTACCCTTTGGGACATACTTCGTCCCTTTTTGGCAAAACCAGTATTAGTGTGTAACCTATATGGTGTTACTGACATTATACCGTTATAAATAAATATTGTCGTCTCCTTTGCATCAGCGATGTCAGCATACCTGTAACTATTTTATTCTTCAACAAATTTCAATTCAGATTGAAATTTGACGCTCAACTTTCGTAGACGTAGAAGTGAAACACTTTAAGTCATCATTTAAATTGAAATCATATTAATTTAAAGAATTTGTAATTACATTTTAATGTCGTAAAAATATTATGTTTAAAAAAGAAAATTCACTGTTTTCATAACTTTGATGACGTCTGTGGTCCAGCAATTAACACTATGGGCGTTCTATAAATAGATCCTCGGTTTAATTCTTGGAAGGAGCAGTTAGGGAATTGAACTTTCTTAATTGGTCCTGGTTTTTCCGGAAGTTTCGGTGAGTCTTGAGTTATTATCGTTGCTCTTGTACTCATAATACACGGAATTTCATAGTTCGAGACCAGTTTGGTGCGATTGTCTGGCCGTATTATTATTATTATTACTATTTGAGTTCGTCTGTTCCAATTATAAGCAAATCTTATGCGTTGTTAATGAAAAGGATTTCATTTTTGATATTTGTCAAATAGCCTATTAGTGAACTTCGCTCTAGGGATTCATTTTTTACCTAGAAATAGAAATGCAGTGTTGCAGTGGCAGCAATCTAGCGAAATGAGGTCGCTAGACGAGACGTGCATACAAATCTTTTAATTAAAATATACAACAGTCAGGTACGGATGGTAACTGTAATACACGCTCATTATTATTTCAGAAGTTTATTATTGCAAAGTGTAAGGTAAGCTACATTACATCGTGGATACTTGACACTAATGATAATGTTCATTGGATAATGAAATTACAGATCCATACCTCCAATGAAATTGACGCCAACTTTATTTTTTGGTCATTTCCTGTTATTTTTATAAATAGCCATATATATTTACTAATAATGTTATGCTCCCCAAATTTTTAAAAAACAAAACACAATATTCGAAAAAATAAACAAAAAAAAATGTGAAAAAAATAGAAATAAAAAACAAAATAAAAACAGAACAGGTTCAAAAATTTGAGGCTTGCACAATCCTTTTCATGGTGTCGTCCTCTTTGAGGTTCTGGGCACGATCCCCGACAGAGGCAATGTAGACTTATATATAGATATTTATTTATTTAAACTTTATTGACCTCATGACATGATAGTACAAAAGGCGGACTTAATGCTAAAAGCATTCTCTATCAGTCAACCTTTAAGGAAAACGAAATTGACGAACGCGGTGAATATTATATTAATAAATTATATATTGCAAATTATTATTTAAATTATATTAATAATTATTAAATAAAATATAACGTTAATAATAACTTATATGTAATAAATATCAAATCATATCTTATAAATATATAATAAATATTTATATATATATATAAACAAACGAACCTAATACATTCATACATACAACCTAACATAGTCATAATACATAATATGTTATATATATAGAGAATATGATGATGGTTATCATTGTGAAAAACAATTTAAAAGATGCTCACATCACAATGTTCACATTCTTTTTGAAACAGAGTGTACTGGGAGACATTCTGATGGAGTCCAGGAGATCATTCCAGAAACGTGTTGATTGGAAAGTGAAGGAGTCAGACATGAAGCCAGAATGAAAGAGAGGTACAGTGAGTGAGAGTGAATTTATGGATCGAAGAGGGAGGTTGTGAGAGTCCCCGAGATATTGAAATTTACATGTTAAGTATTCTGATAGTGAGGATTGAAAAGAATAGAGTACAACGTGCAGAGTAGTCTCTTCTGTCGGCGTTGACGAATAAGGAGCTATTTAAGTTGAGACCTGCAAGAAGAAACATGATCAAATTAAGTATAGGTAGTACGTACGTAGGCAGAAGATGAAACGGATAGCACTATTGAGAAGGCGGTCCAACTTATCTAATAGATTTTCTTTGAGATCAGGATAACAGACATCAGCATAATCATGAAGTGGGAATATCAGGAAGGTGACAAGTAAGATCTTAGTACGAATAGAAAGAAAATTCTGAAAGCGGTTGAGGAAAAGTAAAGAAGAAATAATCCTACGACTAACCTCGGACACCTGTGAGGACCAACTTAGTGTGGAGTCAATGTAGAGGCCAAGGTTTTTACACTAACGCTGAGTGGAACAGACGAGTTTTCATACACTACATGATGGAGCGAACTATGGTCAATCTTGGATATCTGTTTAAATCCACTTACGATAATTGCTTGACATTTCAATGGATTGACAGATATCCCAAAATTAGTTGACCACGCACTAACGCTTTGTAGATCGCGATTAATCAGAGAAATCGCTGAATTAACGTCCTTAGTAGATGCCTGTGTGTAAATCTGCAAGTCATCAGCATAAAAATAGTAAGAGCAGTTAAACGAGAAAGAAAGAAAATTAATAAAAAGTGGAAACAAAAGTGGTGACAGAATTCTACCCTGAGGAACGCCAGTTGTTAAATCATGCCAGTCGGAAACTTTTGGTCTCACACGAACCGCTTGCTGGCGATCACGAAGGTAGGACGAGAATCTTATTTATGAGACTAGAAATGAGACTGAGACTAGAGAAGAGAATTTTATTTACGATACCAAATGACAAGACGAACTACAAGCCTGTTAGTAAGCGACACGCCTGTCCATAGTCTGCTCAGAGCTTTAAATCCCAAGATTTGTGCCAGTAATTTCATCAGCACTCTTACTCTTGAAAACTGAAACGCAGTAATGTTCATATTACTGCTTAGCAGCAGAAATAGGTAAGCTGGCAGTAGTTCCCTGGACGAAGTTTTTCACAAGGAGCTCTGCTACTACTAAGAAAACAAATTTTTTAATTTAATTTAGATTAGGGAAGCTTTGTATCGCAGATGCCATGTGCAGACTCATAGACAACCACAAGTTACAATCAAACTCACAAGAGAAATAAATGTTGGCCATACAAATATTTCTTCCAGGCCGGGAATGGAACCCGAGACCTCTGCGTGACAGTTGTTTCATTTTATTTCTAATTTCCTTTTCATTCATAAATTTTATTCATTAAAAATATGCATATTATAAATTCTGAAACAATTCATTTATTTGACGATGTTTCAATTGATTTCCATTTTGAATGCTGCTCTGCATTAATACCACAATGTAAACTGATAATCATTTGCATATATAGGTCATCTTTGAAGAAGAATCAACATATTGATACATTTTTTGATAAGTTTGAATTGATGCTACATAAAGTCTTCAAGAAATACCCTAAGTACAGTATATTAATCTCTGGAGATTTGAACATTAATCTACTCGACAAAAACCATACAACAAATTACCTTAAGGATATGCTTGAAAACTACCAAATGATATCGCATATAAACAAGAAGAAGAACAAAAAAAAAATATTAATAAATTTCGAAATTATCTGAGTAATCTGTCGTTTTCGGAAGTTACCGTTGAAAAACAGTTAAATAAAGCGTTTGCTTGTTTCTATGACTTATTCATTCTTCTACACAGATTGTGTTTTCCAAAAATTAAAATTAAAATGAACCACAAATACGTTAGATCAAAATGGATAACCGTTGGTTTCAAAAAAGCTGTTTAACTAAGCGGAAACTGCGAATAAACTATTATAAAAATTATTCCTATGTAAATAAACAGAAATATAATAAATACTCAGAAATACTAAAACGATGTTTTCACATGTCGCAAAAAATTTGTAACGATGACTACATAAATAAATCTAAAAACAAATGTAAAGCAACTTGGAATTTAATTAATGAAAGAAATAATAATTACATTTTAGAGAATGTCTTTATTAGATAGTATACACAATAATAAATGTCAAAGAAATTCGGGATCCAATAGGTATTGCTACGGAATTTAATAAATATTTCATTAATATGATAGAGACGAATAGATACAGTGAATGTCATAACACATATTGTTCGATTACATCGCATAGCATTTTTCTCGAACCAGTTACTATCGGAGAAGTAATAACTACTATAGGTTCATTAAATAAGACAAATGCTAAGAGTTATTACGAAATAACCACTAATGTAATAAAAAAAATGTAAGACTGAATTAGCTCCAGTTTTGGTCTATTTGATAAATTTATCTTTTGAGGAAGGTACTTTTCTAGATCTGCTTAAAATGTCGATAATCAAACCAGTCCATAAAAAAGGTGATGCACAAAACGTTGTAAACTATAGACCGATTACACTTGTGCCGGTTATATCCAAGATCTTTGAAAAGTTGATGCATAAACGTCTAATGAGATTCATAAATAAATTTGACACATTTAAGGAAAATCAATCTGGTTTTCGAGCGGGTAAATCGACGACTTTAGCATGTTTTCAAATAATGCACAAAATAATTACAAACATAAATGATAGAAATAATACAATAGGTATATTTTTCGACATGACCAAAGCATTCGACTTTGTAGAGCACAATATATTACTAAATAAATTGGAATATTACGGAATCAGAGGCAAATCACTAGAATGAATGAACTCATACTTAAAAGGTAGGAAGCAATGTGTAGAGATTGTAAATATTGGTACAGACTCTATTATTGAGACATAGATAAAAATATAAAATCAATAGATATGGAGTACCCCCAGGGCGTATTCTGGGACCTGTTTTATTCATATTGTATATTAATGATCGTCCTAACGTGACGAACTATGATTGCATTCTGTTTGCAGATGACATTTCAGTAATTATACCACTTGACAAAAACCATGATATTGATAATAATGAATTAAGTTTAAATGATACAATAAAATCATTAACAAAATGGCTAAAATTAAATAATTTGAACATAAATATTGACAAAACTAATTATATAGAATTTACAAATCTCGATGGTGTTAAACATAAATTTAATATACACTACGAAGGACAGAAATTAAAAAACTGAATGAAACGCGTTTTCTTGGACTTCAATTAGATGATCACTGCAACTGGAAGTGTCACATAAATAAAGTCCGTAACAAAATAAATAGTTATGTCTATATGATGAGTAAACTTAGAAGAACTGCAATACCTCAAACCCTACTTACGGTCTATTACGGTCATGTCGAGTGAAATCTCAGATACGGTTTGTTATTGTGGGAAAACAGTACTGATATCGACAGGGCTTTTATAGCACAGAAAAGATGTGTGTGAGTGGTGTGTGGGGCACCACCGGATCAATCATGTAGACCTTTGTTTAAAAACTAGGAATTATGTCTCTCCCCAGTATGTACGATATATGAGTTATGTACTTTTGTAAGGACGCATAAAGGTTTGTTCAAGCGAGCGAAGGAAAACCAAAACCGATTTCTTAGACACTAAAACAGACTGGTTATGGACTCACCACAACGAACGGTATTGTACCAGAAAAGTAGTAAGTTAATGTGTGTCAAAGTTTATAATAGTTTGCGAGATTCACTAAAATCACAAGCATTATATAGGTTTAAGTGCTTATTTGTATGTATAACATAAAATGTAATTAATTAGATACACAGCCTTTTAATTTTTAGCATGCTTATATTGGTCTTTACACATTATGTTGCATTGACTCATATTTTATATATTGCGTGTCAGAAATGGTTAAATGTGTGATACATTATTCTGTAAACATTACCATCTAGTATTGTACCTATTTATGACATTTAAAGCAATAAATGATTTGATTTGACATATTTTTTATATAAATTATTTGTAAATCGTAAGGTCTGTAAATTGAAATGTTCTTCGGCAAATTAAAAATAAGCATTTAAATTAATAACTTTTGTAACTATAGTTCAGAATATGGTGGTTTGTATTAATATTAAGCATAACTGGCTAATGACTTTACCATCTCAGTCAGCCGTGATCATATTTGAAAAAACAAATATACGCGACTTACATCCGAAAAAATAGTTTTGTTTCCAATGCCTGTAATTTAAGAATAATGTTAGGTAACAGGAATATCAAACAAACAACATTTTTATATTATGTTAAGCAATGTTATGTCCAGCGCCATGAATGCATAGATGGATAATTGGACGCATACCGCAGTAGTTGATGTCAAGGGAATCAGGATTAGTCATCTTAAAGCCAGTTGGTTATTAGACGTAATTACTGTAAAGCTAATACAATACGGCCCTTACGCGTATATTATGGTTGTAAAGCATTAACGTTGGTAGTTCTTCTATAACTTATGTATAAGTAACTAACGTTACGCCGGAGCTATTTTAACCTATTTAAAAAAAGAACGAGGTTTTCAATTGGTCTGTATTTTTTTGTGTGTATGTTACGCGATTACCCTGGCAATTTGTTTTGTTGGAAAGAGGGTACCTCAATATTGGTCCTATTTAAATTTGAAGAGAATATTCCACCTCTAAGGGTGGCAAACTTGGAGATGAATCCGGCAACAGATTTCAATGAAACATGGCAATGACATGTAATCCCACGTACTTTTGAGGTCGTTCTTTTTTTAAAAATAGTTATTTTAAATTTTAATTAGTAAGGTCAAACCTTTACCGCGAAGTGACAAATTTTCATGAGAGAGGTTCAAAGATTCTACGACTGAAATTATTCCACAATTTTTTATGCTTCAATAGATTAATAAAATTATCTAATATTATTATATAATAAAATTTATGTAGTATTTTTATGACTTTCACGCGATAAAATCACTTTTGACGTCATCATCACGACTCACATATAGCTTTATTCAAAGAGTACAACTTTAATAGTAAAGTACATCCTCCTTTGGCACTTCGCAATTCAGCATTACAGTTGTATTCAAAATGTCGAGGTTTTTAAAAAACTTTGTGAAAAATGTTTGAAGACCCTATTACTGATATTTATTTATTTATTTATAGCCTTTATTATATATAATAAGCTGATAACTTACTAACTTATCTAACACATTGTACTTATTATATTTTACTTATTTATTATTACTCAGTTTGTTTACTCGGTACCTTGAGCTTATTCTAAGACATAGGCCTCTTCTAGAGATTTCCATTTCTCCCTATTTTTTGCTGTTTGCGTCCGTGCTCCTCCAGCAACATATTTAAAATCATCTTCCCATCTAAAGTATGGTTTTCCTTTCTTCCTTTTTCTCTCTCTTGGGTACCATTCCACAACATACCTTGTCCTATTATTGATATGGATATATATCATATTAGTAAAGTTTCTTAGTACCGAGAGTGGGTGTCCCACAGGGAGTGCGTATAGTGCCTTAGCGCACTATACCGATGTCGTAATAGGCTTATGTTTTAATATTACAGTGTACTCCTTCGGTTTTCGCGATTGCAATTATTTCCTCTGATGTACAATCCAAGCAAATATAAAATTGCAATACTACTCTTTAATATACTTTATTTTTTATTAGTAGCTGTAGAGGTCCTCGTGAAATAGTGTCAATTTATATCTAAGGTGACGGGCTCAGTGGCATTGACGCTGAGATCTTCAACTTTGGACAACGGTGTCGCTTACCATCAGACGCACGACTTGTTCGTCTTGTCATTTGGTATCATAAAAAAAATATTTTACATTCATCATTATTATTGTTTCTATAAATGAAGATCTAATATTGTACCTTGTCATTCTCTTTTAAATTGATATTGTGACATTTATAATATGAAATAAATGGTTCTATTATGTTATATTTTACGTTGAACATTTATAGACTGGTTGTCACTCATCAGGTGAACATACTTACACTTCTTACTTACTTACTCGAATATCATAATAAATTTTTCATGTGAAGACAGTAAAAATCAAACACGTTTCCTGTTTCTCGGCCGTGCCCTCTTAATCTGGATTCGTTTATTATTGCAACTACATTATGGGGCATTATTCGATGATATATGCTTCTGGTTTATGTACTGTGAACGTGAAAAGTGTTCGCATGACTTAATGCGTAATTACGTTACTTTTAGTAACAAATTTTTAAGGTACTAAATTATATTATAACATATTACTCGCATCGTATTGTTTCCTGCAGTCAAACAGTATATGCAGTTTTGTAAGACTGTTTAGCTCAGAAAATTGTACACATTTTTTAAATTCTAAAATAACAAGGCTACTTGTGAACTATGGCTGAAATTTATAAAACTACCTACCTTTTTTATAACATCAAGTGACGGAACGAACAAGCCTCCGCCAAGCAGTAATGTGAGCATTACCGGGTTTTGAAGAGGACGAGCGCTGGTGAAATTGCAGGCACTTGAGACTTGTCAACTTATGTCTCAGGATGACAGGAACAATTCATTGCCAATTATGAGATATCGCGTGTTGTGAGTTGTGTGTCACCAAATGGCCGATTACGCGTTATCGCATGGACGTGGCTATCAATTTTCTAAACGCCGTAGTAGTAGCGATCACCATACAAAATTCCAATGTTCATTTCGACGATGAACGTGTTAAATAAAGATGTATGGAAAGACAACATGAGTCTGGATTCCACACAATAAAATTATGATTCAAAGTGTATTCCATTTTTATTAGCATTTAAGTTTAATTAAAAAGAGCAATCTCTAGAGTTTCTTGCTCTCAGTGAGGTCACCTTAGTGAATGAGTAGTAGCTTAAAAAATGACGTTTTCAAGTGTAAAAATTCTACCTATGGAATAAATTATTATTTGATTTTGACTTATTTGACTTTGTGCAATTGTTATGGACAGGCGTGTCGTTTACCGCCAGGTGCACGATTTGTTCGTCCCATCACTTGGAATTTCTTTTACATTCGTATGATTTGACTGGACCCTTGTTACGGGGTAACTAAATAAAAGAAGGAATACCCTTGTAAACAAAAATTTATTTGGGCGCGGTTCGTTATTTTAAAACCCAACGGTTATTCACTGAACTTTTGCCTTCCTACGACCTGCAGCTGGTACTCCCCTGGCTGTTCCGCCGAAGTAACGTCCGGGGTTGAAGTAACCGGGACAGGAACGGATCCGTCCGCCGAAATGAAGTCCGGGGGTGCGGGTTGTGAGTGTCCGCCGGATAGATGTCCGGGGCACGATGTCGCTCTCTGGGCTCAGGCCAGCCGACGAGGAGAACGGTAGTAAGGTACCGGAACCTCGGACCCAAACAAGTGGGTTTAAAAACACAAACGATTTAAATACTTTAAATTACGAAAAAATATTAACTTTGCGGAAATCGCTATTACGAGAAAATGCGCGTGTGTCTCTCTTCAAGATAGATTTTGGAGTGAGCCGTCGTCCAAGCGGTAGCGGGACAGCGGCTTGCCTGATACCCCGCAAAGGGGGCGAGGAACCGAACCAGTTGTCGCCTATAAAAAAAAATGGCTCGCGCGCATTCCTCGTTCGATAACTCTAAGGTATACGTTCCACTGTTGGACACGGGACTCTTCCGAATACATCCTAAATAAAATAAATAAAATATTATTAATTTACTACGTTACACCCTAACCAGTGTCTGTTGCCACAACGGGGCCACCGTTCTTACCAACGGAGCTACAGACTGAGACTCAGTTTAGTAGAAATATGTTGGCTTCGAATCAAGGTGCAAGAATTTTTTTTTCAAGAATTAAAAAAAATTTAACGCATCCTATTAGATAGATAAATCCAACACGTTTATGGACTTTCCACAAACACATACAAAATTATGAAATGATAATTAAGAAAAGAAAAGAAACAAGCATACAAAATAAAACAAACAAACTAAGAAACAGGAAGGAAATCAAATGATTATACGTAATAATCAACTAAAATCTGCTAATTTAGCAATGTGAGTGCTGCCAAACAAGCAAGCCAAACAGGCCATAGCAACGCATTAACTTTCAACTATCGCCTAGAGGGTAACGCGGTGCGGTGCCACATCACCAAAAAGCAATGCGTATGTATGTCGTGCAGAGTCCATTCTTATCATTAGAAAAACAGTAGCTTTCCTGTGGCGACGTGTACGCGGGAGCTCCAACAGCATCCTGGCCATAGTGGGAAGTAGCTTGTGCTGTTCCATTCAAACCTACTGAATAAACCTTATCATCATGTCAGCCAAAAGACGTCCACTACTGAACACAGGCCTCCCCCAACGATTTCCAGACCAGCCGTTCGGATGCAACGTGCATCCATCGGTTACCCGCCGCCCTTACCAGGTCATCCGTCCATCTAGTAGGGGGCCGTCTCACTGAACGCCTTCCGGTTCGTGGTCTTCATTCAAGAACCTTTCCACCCCAACGGCCGTCAGTTCTACGAGCTATGTGCCCTGCCCAGTGCCACTTTAACTTGCTAATCCTTCGAGCTCGGTGACTTTCGTTCTTCTACGGATCTCCTCATTTCTGATTCGATCACGTAGAGAATTGCCGAGCATTGCTCACTCCATAGCTCGTTGAGTAACTTTGAGCTTTTTCTGAGGCCCATAGTAAGTGACCACGTCTCAGAGCCGTAGGTCATCCCTGGCAACAAGCACTGCTCGAAAACTTTTTTCTTCAAGGACTGCGGTATTGCGGACGAGAAGACGTCCCGGAGCTTCCCGAAAGCTTCCCAAACGAGTCGGATTCGACGATTGACCTTTTTCTCGAAGTTGGACTTGCCTAATTGGGCGGTTTGTCCGAGGTAGACATACTCGTCAACAACTTCGAGAGTAGAGG
>NW_020655920.1:0-10692 GCF_003589595.1 Hyposmocoma kahamanoa
AAAAGGTAAGAGATTGAACTTCGATATCACTGAGGTTAAGCATTTTAACTAATATACAAGAAGATCACGGGTTTACTTCCCGTTTATTTAAACGAAAATATCCGGTCTTACTATTCTGGATAGAAATTCGGTCAAACTTTATGTTCGGGTAAATAATTGACGCCAAGTTATTTAATATTTGTTAACAACAGTGAGAGGCTTCCTTCTTTCTTCTATACCAAATGTTTGTTTTAATAAAAAATATATGCCTTTGATAATAGATTAGTTGGTGTGATATATGTTTTACATATTTTCTGCCAGCGCGTTACTTCGTGGTGTTAAGGTTAAGAACATAAAGAAATCTATACTAATAAATTTTCTACATAGTGATTTCCGATAACATCGGGTACATGAAAAAGAAAGTAAAATTGATTAACCAACTCAGAGGTAAAATGTATTTATGTTTCAGCGGCCAAAGATGCCATGGAAGGCAATTTTCACTTCTAAACCAGCTTGGGCTGCTTTTGTCGCCCATATTGGTACAACTACCACATACTTGTTGTTATTAGCGCAAATCCCAACCTATTTGCATTACATACTTGATGTCAACATTAAAAGTGTGAGTACCGTCACAAATATCACATAATTATAACCAGTAACTATATGTATTCCAAAAATTAAAAATTCGGTGTTATTTAACTTTTTCATAAATTGTGATGTTTGATGGTTGAATTCGAACATTTGGAATAATAATGTGAAAGTAGTAGTAATATCAAGAAATTATTATCCATACCTCGGGACCAACGAGTGGTAGGGGACCAACTAGAAGTCGGTTAATTAAAAACTGAAACGTATCTGCCATACAAAGTTGATTAAACGCAGACCATCCAATGGTTGTCATGTGTTTATAGTCACCAATGAAAAGCTTGGAATCCCGATCGCAACAAAATTTAATGTGTGATGAAATATGAGTAATAAATGAAACAAGGGTTAATTTTCGACTTGGTCACTATTCTTGCAAAGCAGCGATAAGGGCACACTCGTGCTTGTTGACAAGGGTCCTCCAACACCAAACCCCAAGCCTACCAAGAGAGAAAAATGTGGGCGTACCCTAAGGCTCAACGCACACTGGCGCAGAGTCGAAGCGTAGCGTCGCATCCTGTTTTTCAACTACAACGCCTGGCGACGCGCGTCGACACTCGCATTAGTGTTCCTGGATCACAGTGTGGTCGCTCGTCGACGCTTGACTCCATGTTTGCATAACACAAATTTGCACCTTAATTTTGGGAAAATAGAGATGAATATGCTATAGGCGAAAAACATGACGCGTCGCGACGCTTCGACTCTGCGCCAGTGAGACTTGAGCCTAAGACATTAAGTTGACAAGTCCCACATACGCCTGCAATTTCACCAGCACCTGTCACACAGTATTGCTCATATGACTGGCGGCAGAAATAGGCATGGTGGTAGTACTTCCATTTGCGAACTCCTTTGCAAGAAGCTCCGCTACTACTACTACACAAGAAAAACCCGCGGGTTATAGGACCGACCTACTGCGAGCACCTACCTGCCGAACTAAAAAAGTCCCTTTACTCTGTAACAGTAATTCAAAGTAAACAATTAAATTATTATATTTATTGACGAATTTGGCATTCACTGTGTTATTATACTTTAATTGACATTTATTATTTGTTAAGAATCCGTACTGACATTTCCTGTATACAGTGCCTACGCTTGACATTGTTATTTCAATTCAATTATTTATTATTCAATAGTTTCTAGTAGGGTAGTTGGTCCGAGGTCCATTCTCTTGCCATTTATTATTTGTAAGATATTTCAGTTATGGGTTACTATTGTATCTTTCGAAATGGAACCAATTTTTTATTATATTAAGTGACGGGACGAGCAAGTCGTGCGCTTAAACGACAGTTGTAATGCCACTCTAAGATATCGCAAAAATCTGAGGAGTACATACACACACTGACAGACAAAAAGGTGATAAGTTCCAGGTGCGTGTACTTTCACCAGCACCCTTAAAGCGTTTGCGCACGAAATCCGAAATCCATCTTCCGAAGTAGAGAATACATTCAGTTTGGATAATTATATTCGCGGAATGAAGTACCCTTGTGCACTGAGTCCCATCTGAATCCGAAACAGCGGTGTGGCGGCGGGTTGGAGATATCGATACATGTTGTATGAAATGAAATTGAAACATTCAATTGGTAATAATTATAAAATTTCTAGTTATCTCGCCAAATTTCATGGTGATTATTATAACATGTTCCTCTGAACAGTTGGTTCGTGAGGAGAATATGTACTCTGAAATTATTTGCATCTTCGTACGTAGGTCATGAACGATTCTAGAATGGCCAGAATTTTGAATGCCTAGGTGCAAAATTGATATCATTATTTTCTCGTATTTGGATCGGATGCAATGAGCAAATGACCATAGCGTTCAAAATCACGACGCGGTAATGTCCACGTTACTGCTTGGCGGCATAAACAGGTTTATTGGCAGTACTTTTCTGGACGTACTCTTTTATAATGAGCTTTACTGCTGTTTTATTACAGAGTGGTGTTTTAACATCTCTACCGTATCTAGCAAACTCCGTGGCATCAATCATTTTTGGGCAGCTCTGCGATTACTGTACCAACAACGAAATTCTCTCCCTGAAGCAGGCGAGAGTGATCTCTAACAATGTTGGTATGTAATTATTGCATTAGATACTGGTAACTTTCTTTTCAGTTACTTTATTGACAGGTTCGCCTAAAGTCGATAATTGACACACATTGTACTTCTATAATTTGAATAAATTTATTATGATTGCTGTGATGTTCAACCCTGTAGTTGCCAGTTTAGATTAAAACGCCTTTTAATTTCGGTCATTGACATTTTCAAAGGTTTATATAGGGTTTTTCAATAAGAACTTTGTTTTGTAAATCAAAATAAAACAATAAATTTAGATGACAATGATTCAAATTTTTATTGTATTAATAAAAGTAAGGTTTGGCAATTATTAATGAAAAATGATATCTGATAAATGTCCACCACGACCACAGTTACAGATGTCGATTCTTTCCATAAAGTTGTTAATCACTTTTTGAGAAAATGGTGGGTCTATTTGGTTAATCACTTCAAAAATTGTGAGTTTTAAGGCTGCAATCAATTCGATTGGCTCCGTATAGACTCTGTCTTTAACATAACCCCATAAAAAATAATCCAACGGTGTTAAATCATATGATCGAGCTGGCTACTTAACGGCTGAATTTCGTGAAATTATCGGGAAATTTGGTTTGCAATAAATTAATTCATTGTTTCGGTGGCAATGTGACTTGTGCCGTTGGCATTGGGCCGTTTTTTTCCGAAAATTCGGCTGGAAATGCGGTAACGGTGAATGGATCACGCTATCGCGAGATGTTAACAACTCAATTTTGGCCTAGCATTGATGACATGGATATCACTGACATGTGGTTTCAACAAGACGGTGCCACATGTCACACAGCCAATGAGACGATCAATTTATTGCAAACCAAATTTGCTGATCGCGTAATTTCCCGAAATTCAGCTGTTAAATGGCCAGCCAGATCGTGTGATTTAACACCACTGGATTATTTTTTGTGGGGCTATCTTAAGGACAGAGTCTATACGGAGCCAATCAAATCGACTACAGCCTTAAAACTCAAAATCCGTGATGTGATAGCCGAAATAGACCCGACATTTTGCCAAAAAGTGATTAAAAATTTTGATGAAAGAATCGACTTCTGTCAGCGTGGTCGTGGTGGACATTTGCCAGATATCATTTTTCATTCATAATTGCCGAACTTTTCTCTTTGTAATACAATAAAAATTTGAATCATCTTCATCTAAATTTTTTGTTTTATTTTGTTTTAGAAAACAAAGTTCTTGTTGAAAGACCCTTTACCTACTTAATGGTATTTCTTTAGGACGAGAAAAATTAAGCAAGATGCTAATGAAAACAAATAATTTACATAGAACGTATTTTGTAATAATGATAAAGAAATAAATTTCTTCATACAAAATATCGGCATGTAACATCTGTAATTTTCGTTAAAAAATCGTTATCAAATCACATGTTTGAAGTTTCGTCGCCAACGACGATCTTTACACAGCTGGCTGTTGTTTTAGCAACCGTCATCCCTGCGATCTGCTTGGCGTCTCTGTCGTTCACATCCAACACGGTTTTGGGCGTCGCTTTCTTAGTGCTCGCTCTTGCTGCTTATGCCGGCGCTCATACTGGATGGATGGTATAGTTACAAAATTTTCAAAAATACTTTGATGTTTATATTAATCTAAGCTTTAAGTACAGGCACATGCATATGAGGTTTTGTAGTTAAAACAGTAACTATAGTTTGATTCGATTAATTACTTAATTTTTTAGTTGAACTACATCGACTTGGCTCCGAACTTCAGCGGCGCTCTAATGGCTATTGGCAACACCTTGATGAACATCACCGCACTGGTTTTACCAGTCTTTGTATCACGAGTTGTTGCCGATGTGGTGAGTTACATTAACATTTATATTATTTTAAGATAAATAATACACGTTAAGAAATGAAATACAAGGTTAAACAAGTGAAATTGGTCGTCGCACCAATTTGTCTGTTATAGTTTTATTTACAAGTATCGTCTGAGATAATTTCTGTTTAATTTATCAGCGAGATCCATACCAATGGCGCATCGTGATGTTCAGCGTAGCGGCGTTCGGGGTTTTCTGCAACACGGTGTACATTTGCTTCATGTCCACTGATCTTCAACTGTGGAACGACGCGGAGTATCACGCTGCAGGTCGGTTTTATACACAAATATAGTCGTTTCTACTGAGTTGCGAACGGGACACGGCACTTAGAAGACAAGTGCGACTGCGACCAAACTACGGCCCTGGATTTCCTTTAAGAGAACGTTGTCACTTTACCATCGCACAAAGTCAACGAATAATTTATTCCGTAGTTAAAATAAATTTACACTTGAAAATAATTCAGATCTTGTAAATGTACCATGTAATGGAATGTACCATATTTTAATACGTTCCTTCTTTAATCTTTTCACATTTATTTGTTTTTCAAATAAATATAGATTGACTGTTTTATTTTTCAGCGCAAGAAGAAGAAGCCTCAGGGATCAGCAAAAAATCCGAAGATCTATCCAAAAAGTAGTTTATTTTAAATAACAATGTTAAATTTTTAGAAGAGATGTTACTTATAATATTTAGATTTGGTTTTGAATCGACAATACACAAGTATACGCGATGAAAACAAAAACATAGTCTCACCGCTAATGAATAATAATCGCGGAATACTAATAACATTTTTTTCAGAATATTTACGTTCTATAATCTAGAAAACCATGGTAAACCATGGTAAAGCTTTTGTTATTATATTGGCGATGATATTTGTGAGCTAAGTTAATTTGTAACTTTAATTTTTGACTGATCTTAGGAATTATTTACATGCATTCAACGTCAACCAACCTTAGCATCTTTTCAACAATATTTGAACACGTGGCATTTCATTTGTTTCGACGGCATATTTCAATAAAAAGTCGAAGGTGAATTCGTTATAGTTGAATATACGCGTAGCGGCAGAAATGGATAAGGTGGCAGTACTTCTTTGGGCGAATTCTTTCATAAGGAGCTCTGCTGCTACTACTTTGATAAGGCAATAAGATTTTTCAAACGATTTTCATTAATTTGTAATAGAATTAACATTAACGTATGTATGTTGGTTTCAAAATGAACGTCATTGTCATCTTTCACAAACTAACAATCGGCACAAATGATTCGTTATAATGTGTCTGTAACTTACTATTGATGTAATTATGCACGGGAATCAACAAAATCTTTAAGATGGGTTACCGGAGGAGGAGCGGGAAAAACTGTTTTGCTAGATCCAATGGTTTAAGTATATGTTATTAAATAACGGTTTTACAAAAAATATACGACACACCTGAAGAAATTGTCTGCATGATGTACTTTACCCGATCATATCGTTATAGAATCCTGTAATCAGGCTAAAATAAAAGTGACGCTCACGCGATGCGCTCCTCCTACCGTAAAATGGCGGCAATTTGTTTTCGCAAATTAGAAAAGCATTCAGTTTAAAGACAAGTTTTTATAAATAAAAATTATTATTCTGCATTGCTAAATAAATACCCTCCGTACTACAACAAAAACATCTCAAATAAAATGAAGTAACACACCGCAAATCCTGCACTTAAAATGCACTAATTAAATTTTTGGTGTACTTGGATAAATATGATAATATCCCGTTTGAGTGGTTCTAACGTTTACCATGAAATTACTCCTTAAAGTATAGTTTATAAACATTTATATTCAGGGTAAACTTAAAAAATGCTACTTACGGTATGTTTTCAATAAATAAACACCGAAATCACCAGCCCAAACAGTAACACACACGATTGTCGTGACGTATTTTTGAAGTTGTTTATTTTTTTTAAATGACAGACCCAGGCATCAAAAACTTTATGTTTTGCTAGAGTAGTTACCGAAATAGCAATTAATATTAGTTTTTTACCTGTTATAACTTCGATATCCGATAAATCGGTATAAAATCATCACCGGCACCTCTAGGTGTGGTTGCGTCTACGGCTGCAAGTATCGCGTGAGCGGCTATAACGAATTATTTAAGAATAAAATATCTAACTTTGCACAATATTTTTATATGGAGATATTTCTCTTTATGTTACCAGAGAATCTAGTAAATTTTGGTTTTGACCTGAAGCCCTGTAGTTACTAAATTGATATTTATCCACAAACTTGTAAATTGCTCAGCGGTTTAACGACACGCCGCGCCACCCGCTGCCCCGTCAGTCGATATCAAACGCTTGTCTAAAATATGAACTCGCGTTGAAATACCTTGTCTTAAGATATATAATAATAATCGGAGATTTAAGCTCAATTACGTGTTTTATAAAGAGGGACGGCGAAAGCTGACCCAATAATTATAAAATTAACGAAGAGCCGTTTAATGACTTTGCTAATATGATTTTACGTTTTAGATAGATTTATCGATATATTTTTGTATATTTTTAGGGAGTAGTAGAGTAGTCGGGAGTAAAGAAATTGTAAAACAAAATATTTTTTGAAATTGTAAATCTAAATTCCTTCAATCCGGCCGGATTCGAACCGACATCTTCCAGCATACCGTGTCAGACGCTATACCAATCAAGCCACGGAACGAACCAGCGGACCTCACAAATTTTTCTATGTGCTTGTTGTCGTGGCTTTGTATTTTGGTATTTCAACGACTTTTTAGTCGTAGTGCCATGTATGAGAAATGTATGAAAGTTTTATCACCTTGTCAGATACCTTTACAGCTACCGGCCCTGGCGAGAGATGTCGCTATTCACTGTATTTTAAATTTTTATTGAATTGATATTATTTTTGTATAATTTTTTTGTGAGTGTTCGATCTTTAAATAATTACTACAAACTAGTGTAGTAATTTCACAAAAAAAAAATTGAATATCAATTCAATAAAAATTTAAAACGTAACTTATATCAACTTTATTATCCCAGCTTCTACAGGCTGTATCCAATTGGCTTTTTTGATGCTTTGACAATGAATCACAAGTATTGATAGGTCTCTTTAATGCACGTCGTGAATACACGGGATGTCGCCATCCTTCTTTTGGAAATGGTAAAAAAAATCAACGTCAAACCTTACCACCGCCATCGTCCATGTAATATTGTGCCTCATTGTTCGACAAAGAGAAATACGCATTGACTCAACAAACCACACATAACCAACTCGACCTAAAATGAATATATATCAAATAAGTCATTTGTTTATTTATTTATTTACTGTACAGGAAAACCAAAACACATTTTGTAAAATGGAAAACACAAACAAAAGGCACTGCTTATTTCTATAAGAAATTTCTTCCTGCAGACCAAAATACAGGACACAATAATTACGATAACGGGATTACGTGCACAACAAAACAAAATTAAAATATGTAATAAAATAATAATAAAGAAAAACAGCAAAAATATTAAATTACTACGGACTATATAAATACTTAGAGAAATAGATATTTGATATTATAATATCTACAAAATGGATGGAACAGAGGATAAAACGGACATGTTATGTTGACATAATATAAATCATACACATATATACATATATAAATCATACAATAACATAAACATGTTATTGTCTTTGTTTAACTATTGCGTGCCGTCTTAAGCCAAAAGAGATAGCATTACATTGGTCTGTGTCAAACATGAGAACCGAAAATACGTAACGTCATCTTAAATGTCAACCGTGTCCATTTCGCAGTTCATGAGGTACATGATGTGGTTGTCAAAGGGAAGTACATCAAATGTCAAAATAACTGTTTTCCACGTGTTTTATTGAATTATTCGCATGTATTCATTGACTTACAATTATATGTATTGTAATAAAATTAACAAAAATATTGACAGTGAGAACAATTAAGTACTAATAATAATTCGTCGCTGCAGTGTTACGGGATGCGGCGTTTGAAAAAGCGAAGATCGACCGAATGTAACATTGTACAGGCACGTGTTATTTTTCTGTCTGTAAATCACACAAAAGTCCAAATATCTCATGTAATTAGACATATTTAAGTAGTTTATTCATAAATCTTGCCAAGTTTTGTTGATCAAGTTTGTTTGATTTCTTCAGATTGCCTGTTTGTTTGTATATTTTGATGATTGTTGTTAACGATTATTTTGAGTTAGTGTTGTTCTTGGAAGCGTACGCGTAAGCGTATCGATATTCTGTTATTAAAATAATTCATTACGAGGTTTTTATTATTTTATTATTATTGTTTTTACTATTTCAAGTTTACCTACAAACCAAAAAAGATAAAATAATGGATAGAAATCATACCGCCGTATATAAACATTGAATCAAAGACCATTTTCATTTATTCGCTTCATTTTGAAGAGTCAAATTTTAACATAATTTTGAATGTAACTAGATTACAGGATAATGCAATTCTATCATTAGGTGTATTGGTAAATATTTTTATATTTAATTTAGATTAAACAAGACTCATTTACCAAGCACTCTCAATTCCTGAAAACAAAATTATCCACTCGTTTTCGGTTTTTTCCCAATGACAACTCTAACTACTAAAAATTATTATTTTATAAAGCCAGCAATACAATGACTATGTTGGTCCAACGTTGCCGGGTGAAGGCCAATACCAACGTATAGACAGCCTATTTGCTTTGCCTTGCCTTGCCATCGTTGGGTGTCACTCGCCTAGCTGACCGAGTGAAGGCGAGGGCTATCGTGTTCGTTTGACGTGGCCTGTCGCAACTTGCAGTCGCTCGTGACTACTTGTCTCACGTCGTAGAAGTGTTCACTTTTCTATACAAATCAAAGGCCAATAGTAGTCAATTGACATTGTATAATAAGACATTTGCATGCTATTAAATATATACGATAATGTTGTTGCATGTCGATAATGACTCATCGATAGATTATGGTACGACACTAAAGAATCCGCCATTTGTTCGTTCAATTTTTGTTTAGTTCCTTCCATAGTTAGGGCACCTCCTTTCTTTTATTTTTTTTTCCATCCTCAAAAGGATAAATAGTGCTCCTTTACTGTCATTTTAAAGATAGCTCAGGATTTACTGTCATGTACAGTAATGGGAAGTGCGTTCTAAAGTCTGACCGCATGAACAGTAAAGGAATGAGAATAAAAAGGCAGAAAAGATAACGGCACTCCTCTCATTTCGTGCAAATTCCCAGAACTGGCGGGAATATTTTTATTTTCATTTTTTTGCCTATAACAAGCGTCACGATAAAAAACCATGTAAATTTTATTTATACTAAATTATACGCAAAATTGGCCGAGATTGATCCTACTTTTTATTTTATCATGGCATGGTATTGACGAAAGAGATCTAGTAATGACATTAGCTACTATGGTAATGGAAAAGTGATGCTGGTAATGAGAATTAAATAAAAACACAAATCTAATCTGCGACATAGTTTTGTATTGATAGGTTTTTATATTGAAAATTAAAAAGTGACATTCTAAACACTATATAGAGACAGAGAGATTCTATTGTCATTTAACATTTGTCATTTCCATACAAATTCCACCAAAAAAACCAAATTTATAAGGGAGTGACAACTGTCAAATAGGCCAAATAGAATCTGTCTCTCTGTTACAATTTAACTGAAAACAAATTCTTATTAAATTTTTATAGAATTGCGTACTACAAATCAACATTTCGATATTTTTCCATGAAAATTAAACGCTTTTAAAATAGGTACTATCGAAAACAGCTGAGTAAGTAATAGAACTTCAAATCAACAAAATAACAGTCATAATATCAAGTAAAAGTCTCTAGAAATAGCGAGCATATATCCGCTCACGCGATACATGCAGCCGTAGACGCATACCACACCTAGAGGTGCCGGTGATGATTTTATACCGATATATCGGATATCGAAGCTATAACAGGTAAAAGAACTAATATTAATTGCTATTTCCGTAACTACTCTAGCAAATCATAAAGTTTTTAATGCCTGGGTCTGTCATTTAAAAAATTAACAACTTCAAAAATACGTCACGACAATCGTGTGACTGTTATTGTTTGGGCTGGTGATTTCGGTGTTTATTTATTGAAAACATACCGTAAGTAGCGTTTTTTATGCTTACCCTGAATATAAATGTTTATAAACT
>NW_020655921.1:0-12082 GCF_003589595.1 Hyposmocoma kahamanoa
GATTGGCCAGCCCGAGTTCGAAACAATTGACGGGTGTCGTCAACTGCTTCACTTCAAATCGACCAGTTAACTTGAGCTTTTCTACAATGGACGAAAATTGCAAAATTACATATTTAATATTTAATTACCGATGAAATGAGATTCCGTTATTAGATGTTTTGCTGTTTTTCCCACACCAGCGAATAGAACAGCACGGCATTGTTAGAGATGTTATCTTTATTACAATAAAAATACAGCATATTTTTTGGAATATACGGAGACATACACACAGGTCAGTAGTTGGCCTGTCTATATTTCAGCGCAAACGAGAGCTGATATTTATAAGAGCTGTATCGTTAATGTGTTACCAGGAATATATTTCGTCTCTATTTCATATACTTGATGATACTACCTTAGCTCAAATTCAAGTTATTCCTGCACTAACACTGTTCTTTTTGCTTGGGTCGAGCAGCAGGGACACTGGTTTTATTTCAGAATTTACTTTTTTACAAACGAAATTAAATCCGTTTGATAAATGTATAGCGTTACTATACATGTCCTTATTAGTTCAGTTGATATAAAAAGAAACATTGCTATATGTCAAGTACCTATTGAATACAGCGGTTTTCTTGTAAAATTTCGAGGTAAGTTTACGTTTTTTTTCTATAGTGAAAATTTTTAGAAATCGTGTTTCCACACCGTGTACTAATCAGTGTATATCCTGAATTTTACTACATATTTTTTTCAACCAAATTGGAAGCGGTATCAACCAAACACATTTGAAGATGTATCGGCTCGTAAGATCTGAGTGTCACTGCGCATCACACTGAGACAAATTCCATCTGCCTGTAATTTCACCAGCACCCTTGAAACCCAGAACGCAGTAATGTGAGCTTTACTGCTTGGCGATCGCAATATATACGGTGGCAGTACTTCCAAGGACGAACTCTTTCACAAGGAACTCGACTGCTACTGAAGTGCCTACACTAGTACAACACTGACGTAATATTATGATTTCATTACAAATCCGGTCCATCCGAGTTATTCCCAAGCTACACATACTAACGTGAAAATAAAGAATATAAAACCAAAACGAAATGTAGCGTTATTAAATGGTATTCTATTTTTTTGCGCTCAAAAATATACAGCAAAATATTATTCCTCTTCAAATGAACAGGCATTACTTCTTGGATCAAATAAATATCTGAGTCTGTTTGATGCAAAACAATATTGTTTTTATTTCATTTGTTGGGCCCAGGTGTATGTATATACACGTTGGAGCGATGTACGTCAGATTGAGTCTGATGATATTGGCTTATCAGATTTGCATTGTCTAGGTGTATTGTTCTTTATTTATATAATTGTAACTTTTTCATTGAGAAAAAAAACCAGCCTCACAAGTTTGCTAAGCGGTTTTTTTCGATTTCCATGGGATCCCGTCATCAGATTATGTCTTCTTGGTGATAATGGGACTATTACGGACTCCTTTGTACATTTTGTATTTCCTTTTCTGGTTGTCATGGTGACGGTATTATGGCAAGTGAAAAGTCGACTTATATTTGCGGAAAATAATTAGTAATTTGTGATAGCCGAAATGAACCTGAACCTGAACAGTATTAAAGACCACCTTGAGAGTATATCCTTTCAAGCAAAAAAAGAATTTTCAAAATCGGTGTACAATTGACGGAGAAATTGGTGAATACACGGACATGCCTAATTAATGGATTTCCTTCCGAAATGCCCCTGAGATCTTTGCGATTTAAAGCTCTGAGTGGCACTGCAACTGTTATGGACAGGCATGTAGCTTACCATCAGGCGCACGATCTTGCTGTCGCTAAACATTATAAAATAAAAGTTTGTTTTGTGAAAATTAATAACGACATTTTCATTTTCATTTAAATTATTTATTGTGTCTTAAATATGAATGTGTCGATTATGACCAAGGTTTGGATGCTAATTTGAATTCGTTCGTACATGGAGTACTTTGGCAGTTATAAAACACTTAGCCGGGAGTTCTCTTTGTGTCTGGGGTAATTAAAGGTAATGACCTCGTAGTTCAGCGGTTTAATACTTGAACATAATTGTGATCGTCAGAACTATGTGATACTTGAACGCCTTCGATTTTTAGTGGAATCAATTAAGAAAATAATGTACTAACTTGGTTTGGGTTTGTGGATTCCCGCCTACAGACTTAATATCTTTACTCTGTTAGTTATAGGGAATTCCCTAGAGAGGTCCAGGGGATTGGTTTGATCGAACGGCACGCACTATGTTTAATAATAATAACAACGTACACACTCAACATAGCCCCGCACTAGGTTTCCCTAGTGTTTCCCTGTGTCGCGGATGACATGGACACACACATAGATAACTACACCCAAAGTCAGGAGAGAAATAAATGTAGGCCATACAAATATTTCTCCCGGTCCGGGAATCGAACCTAGGACCTCTATGTGGTAGTCCAGCATGGTAACCATTCGGCCACTGAGTCAGTTATAGTATTACAATTTACTTATTTTCGAGTACAGTTTCTAATTATGTATGATATCAAATCATTTTTTTGCTTAACACTCAAAGTTATGTAATAGGTTTAAAAATGCAATTGTTAGGATTATTAATGTAAAGATCGAACAATACAATAAAATTCCTTCGACCCGGCCGGATTAGAAACAGCGTCTTCGGCATACCAGGCCGACGTCAATTAATTAGTTAGCCAAACCCACCGTGAACCCGAGGTGTAATGTTTTTTTCTCATACTCCTTTACCTTTGTAGCAAAGTCCAAAGAGCTTTAATAAATTCTTTTGACAAAAAACCACCGCGGAAAAATTGATTATAAAATAATTAGACTGATTGTTAAAAAAGTTATTTCACAAAAAGCAATGAGAATGTTTTTGTAGATTTTTTTTATTTTGACAATGGCGAAATCCCTTGTTAATAAGGGCTTTTCCCGTGAACCATTTCGTAAATAATCTCAAAAGGGTTCTATGTAAAAAGTGGTTCACTAGTTTGTTATAATTATTAATACAAAGATCGAACACTCAGAAAAAATTCCTTCGATCCGGCCGGATTCGGACCGACGTCTTCTAGCTTACCGTGCCAGACGCTATACCAAATAAGCCACGGAACGAACTATCGGACCTCACGAACTTTTCTATGTGCTTGCGTCGTGTCTTTGTATTTGGTTTTTCAACGACTTTTTAGTCGTAGTGCCGTTTATGAGAAATCTATGAAAGATTTATCACCCAGTTAGTACCTTTACAGTACCTACCTACCTACCTACCTTTACCAGTCCTGGCGAGAGATGTAACAATTTATTTTTTGTTCTATCCCATATCCTAATTTTATTTTAGTCTATGTTAAGTTGTAACATGATTTACTATGACATGCATGAATATATCTCTCTTTCAAATATACATCATGTTTATAAATATAAATATAATAAAATAATAAAAAAATCTTATTTCGATAAAACTAAATCTTAATGAAACAAACAAAATAAGTTTTCGCTAACAATCTTAATTTCAAATTTCGTTAAGGCTCTTCATGTTGAATTTCTACTGTATGTTACTTACGATAGATAGCACGGTCTGAAGTGTGATGCTTAGTTTTATATTGACTGTACTTATTCATGAATAATGCAGCTTTACACGTTTAAGATATGAGTCTATAACATGACTTTATGCATTTAGTACAGTAATTTACATACATTTACGTTGAAACTGCCGGAATTTTTCCCGTTTAATTTATACCAGGTTTCATTTTTACTATGAAATTTTATTTTACATAATACTCGACGGTCTCGGTGGCCCAACGGTTTGCATTATAGGCGTTAGATTAGGAGGACCCGGATTCGTTTTCCGGTAAAACCAATAAGAGAAATGAACGTCTCTAAATAGCTTTTGGTCTGTGTGTTCTGGGTAGCGCCCTGGCATTCCGTAGTTTGAGACCAGGGTTTATCTTACTTATTAATATTTCCAATATAATAATAATAGATTATTTCTTGAACCGTTTACATTTTACAATCATAGTATCAGGAGTCTCCTTTTAAGTATAGCAATGCCTGTTGATAGGAGATTCCGCTCTTCCATAACCATAGCTTTCTAATGTATAAACTTAATCTAAATTGTATTAGGCATTACAATACGAGTGTGGGTTTAAAAACATCACACGAGTGTTTTAATGCCTAATTGTGTACAGTTACATACACTGCTTTATCTATACATATATTACAACCTCTGTGTGATGTTTTCTGAACCGCATGTTAAAACTCGCGAAATGGCGGCAAATAAAAATGCATTCTCATGCGTGTCACACATACGTAGTTTTTATTTAATTCATAGACAAACTAGAGTCGGGCCCAACGTTCCAACTATCATTATAATTCGATATCAAGTAACGTGTGAAATTTGTTTGCCAATTGACATTAAATTTCGAATAAAACTTCATCTCGATTGATATTAGAATTGAGGTGGAAATTGTTTTGTTTTTCAGAGATTTTCGAAATTTAAATGCAATAATAAAATCGAATTTGATGTTATTATTATGCAATAAGAAATTTGTTCTATTCAGTTTATCTTTGTGCTGGTCGTAATCTGCGGTTTTTGAATACATCATAGAGGACTTATGATTTATGTGTGTAGATAAAATTAATTTGAGAATTGTTTTTTACCTAAGCTAAAATAACGTTTTATATTTATGGGGTTTAATAAATATTAACGGAACGAACCAGCAGACCTCACGAACTTATCTATATGCTTGGGTCGTGTCTTTGTATTTGGTTTTTTAACGACGTGGCTTACTTGGTATAGCGTCTGGCACGGTATGTTAGAAGACGTCGGTTTGAATCCGGCCGGATCGAAGGAATTTTTTCTGAGTATTCGATCTTTGTATTAATTATTATAACAAACTAGTGGAGTAATTTCACATAAAAAATAATTGAATATCAATTCAATAAAAAAATATATATTTTTACACGGTTTAGGAAAGTTGACAAATAACACAATTATATAATTGAATAATCCAATGCCATTTGCAAGTTTCTACCAACATGAAACAATATTACGTGTTACGCACAAAAAGAGATTTTAAGAGAAAACAAAGAACAAATTTACAAAAAAAAAACAATAGCAGACAGACAATTATACAATAACTAGTGTAACCATCGCCAGTCACGTGATACGTTAAAGTGCCGTTTGGTCATTTTCCACCTGACTGTGTCTATGCTTGTACAAAACAAATCAAATTCAGTGTGATTTACTGTCGCATTGTTAAAAAGTCGCAATGTACGTACCATGTACGTATTTTGCCTTTAATAAGTGGATATCATAATCATCGTATCAACGGAATTTTTGTTTATAAGATGTGGTATGTGTTTACAACATAAATAAACTACTTAATATCAATTCAATCAAATGTATAATTTAAGTTTTTACCAAAAAACCCGAAAAAACATTTAAACACTACGAATTCAGAATTTACTGCTTATGCCTTTCTTTCTTCCAAAGGCAATATTACAAGGAAACTGAATAAAGAAAGAACGCTTTAAAAGCAAATTACTTACACTGGACTTGGTGCAAAAAATTCAAGTAGATAGTAAATTAAAAACACTAGAGCTCAACAAAACTTATCGAATATGGTTTGTGATCGCCTATTACGGAATGTTGAATTAATTAGTTTAACATACCACTCTTGATTTTTTTTATATAAAAATGTAAGTGCGCATTTGACCTCCATCGCACCTGATGGAAAGTGACGACGACGTCGACGATGGAGCATGCACTCCTAAAAAATGCCTATTCACTCTCGCTTTAAAAAAGTCCAAGTAATAACGTTCAGGGAACAAGTCTGCAGGCAGGAAATGCGACTCCAGAGCCATTCGCCATAGGTATAAATGGAAGGTGGAAAAGTGGAAGCGTAACGCTTCGTGTGAATCTTTGGAATATCCAAAACATAGGGGTGGAACTCAAGCCTACGTCTAGTCCCCCGGTGATGAAAAGAGGAAGACAGAATTAAATCGTGTAATTCCATCGTACGTAATATATCCTGTAGAATATCGATAAACAAACAACACGCACGCACGGACGCTAGCACGACCGGACATGTGGTTGGTACAGCTGAAGCAACTGTCCCAGTGTGAAGTAACCTCTCACCTTGAAAAGGATGCCAATCTTCCTGGCTGCATTTTGGCCATAGATTCAATGTATCTGCCGAAGTGCAGATTGGACGACAGTTCCAATCCAAGTAGCTAGAGACGGTCGAATGTCGGTATGGATAAATCACGAAAAGTCGAAATCTGGTGAAAGAGACTCAGTTTCGTGGAAAATAGATACGCCTGCATTTTGGTAGCATTAAATTTGACAAGATTGGCATCACCCCAATCGGAGACTGCCTTAAGTGTCAAATTCAAACGATTAACCATGGACACTCGACAAGACTGGATTTCTTCTCCAATGACCCGTGCATTGGTCAAGTAGTTTTCCACAACTGTGCTGTCATCAACATACCCGCACCTGGAATTAACATATCATTTTTTAACTGCCTCTGTGGCCGAACGGTTACCATGCCGGACTGCCACGCAGAGACCCCAGGTTCGATTCCCGGGCCGGAAGAAATATTTGTATGGCCTACATTTATTTCTCTCGTGAGTTTGGGTGCAATTTGTGGTTGTTTATGCGTGTGTCCATGGCACCCGCGACACAGGGTTTCCCTAGTGCGGGGCTATGTTGAGTGTGTGCGTTATTATTATTATTATTATTGATATGCAGCATAAAGACATTACGGAACTCCCAGAAAATCTAAGCCTTCTAAAACCACTCGAATCGAACGTTCATTCAAGAAATCCGAAATCCAATTGCAGAAGTCAGTGAGAAGCCCATAAGAGGGAAGCTTTCTTAAAAGGCTTGCGTGCCAGACCTTAAGACTTTAGATGTGTATCGAGTTCTTAGGTTTTTGCGATTGTTACACATAGGAAATGAAACTATATTTCCCGATTTAAATCGCGTATATTTGTTTTTTCAAACAAACCGACGTTTTGGGCCCTTTACAGGTCCCATGGTCACGGATGACTGAGGTGGTACAGTCATCAGCCAGTTATGTCTAATATTAATGCAAACCACCCTATGTTTTAGTTATTAATTAAATACCTTATTTTTAATTTTACAAAGAAAACATTCGAAAATACGCTACATTACGTTTTACAAATATTTTATTGTATCAATTTTTATTAAGTTCAATTTATTATTATTTAATAATAAACTTTAGAATTAATTAAAACATATTAATTAGTACTGCAGTCTTATGTCTGTTTGGGATTTTTCATCAGAGGAAATACGGGATCCCAAACCGGTGGTACGGAGAAACCATCTTCCCTGTTGAAATTAGGATGTTTTTTAATTTCAATGGGCTCTCGCAGCATCCTGGGTAGATAACGGACTTCTTTTGCAAGGACAAAAGAAGTTTGACAAACGCCAGGGTTTGTCAAACTTCATTGACTGTGTAGGTTTATCCATGACATGCTCGCAGACTTTAGATACACACATCAAAAAAAGTTTGCGATCAATAGCATAAGCTCCTATAATTCTTTAAATTTAACTTTATCAAGAAAAAATCTATGTTGTATGCTTTCTTTAAATAGGAATACCCTGTTTGAAATTAAAATATAAAACTATTTTTTATTATTTATTTTAAAAAATTGAGCCATTAATCATAATGTAATAGTGATAGAAATTTCATAGAAAGAAAAAGACTGTTTAATTAAACTTAAACAACAATTTATTATTAAAAGGTGTGAATTCAATATAAAATAACTCCTCCCCTGACTCGAATACATGCGAAGATCCTCCTGGGCATGCTGAGGATCAAGTTATCCAGCATTTCCTGGGGTAACCTATCCCATTCTTCAATAGCGGCTTCCCTGAGCTCTGGAACTGTCTGGGGACGTGGCTCACGGTTCCATACTGCTCGTTTAAGAGCATCCCACGCGTGCTCTATTGGGTTTAAGTCGGGCGAGCCGGCAGGCCAGTCTAATCATGTGATATCGTATTCTTGAAGAGCAGCATTGACTCGTTGAGCTCGATGTGCGGGCGCATTATCATCGACCAGTACTAATTGGTGCCCATGGTTTACTCGGAATGGTCTGACGATATCATCAATAGCAACTGCTTTGTACATGTCTGCTGCCATGAAGCCCCGATACGGGATCAAAGGCGTTCTAGCTCCAATCATAATGCCACCCCCAAAAGGACACGATTTTCCGCCTTGCTGAACTGTTCCAGTGGCAGTTCTTTGTCTTTCACGGTCGCCTGGTCTTCTCCAGACACGGACACGTCGGTTATCTGGATGAGTGCTGATTCGGGATTCGTCAACGAAGAGACAGTTTTGCCAAATGTTTTCGTCCTCACCTTCTTCATTTTGCCGAAGTCTAGCCCACTGCAATCTTCGTTGTTGACGTTGCCGGGAATTGAGCGGAGCTCGCCAAGACCTCCGTGCTCGTAATCCAGCCTGGTGCAAGCAATTGCGAACGGTTTGCGTGCTAACTTCAAGCCCAGAGGCGGCCCTGACTTCTGCTTTTATTTTAGTGGCGTTGATTGTTGGATCACGGGCTGCCAGAAATCTAATATAGCGCTTTTGGGCAGCTGTCAAAACAGTTGGGCGACCGCTGCGGGGTCGGTCAGCTAAATTCCCCATTCCGTGATACCTCTGCAACGTAGCCACGACACAGGATTGGGATATAGCAAGTCTGCGTGCTATTACTCTCGTGGTGTATCCTTCTTCCCTCAAAGTTACTATTCTAGCTCGTAAAACCTCTGAAAATCCTCTTGGCATTTTTTAAATCACAACTTTCCGCGAAAAAATCTTGAATCGCTTATAATTGACTAAATCAGATTTCTGAATGAGCGTAAGCTAGGACTGAAAGCCTTTTTATATGAAAAAACAATTGAATGGGGTCATTGTTTTATGTTCTAATTTATTTTTAAACAAAGAATCTAAAAAGAAGAAAAAATCATAATATAATCTACAGTAACAAAAAAAATTTCAGTTTTTCGAAGTGATCGCAAACTTTTTTTGATGTGTGTATGTCTAAAGACACTGCAAGGGCTTCGCCATGTCTTTCAATAAGCCTCGCTCCAAGAGTAAAAGAGTCTTAGCTTGAGCTGTTTTTCAGAATTTAGCTTTTTGATGATACTCGTTACATTTTATATTAGTAATAGAATGACGCGTCCCGAGTAACTTCAATAAAATTACTATGATTACATATAATTATGATTACATACTTACATTACAATAATAAGGCACACGCAACCATGACTTTTACTTTTTATATACAAGGTTTTTTTAAGTACTAATAACCTCGCAAGACTATATATTTAATTCAATTCAATTATTTATTCATTTAGGCATTAATCCATTACATTATACGTTACATGGTCATGAAAATTTTAAAGCAATAAATAAAATAAAAATTATAAATTAAATTCAAGTTATTAATTAAAAATGTCAAAAAATCATAAAATTAAAATACATTGGGAACATTAAAAACACTTATAATAGTGACATCTTAAAAACAAAGTCTGCACAAGTTCATTACCGGACTTATTTAGTCTCTCTGCAAAAGACCATTGACGCTTTCGTAAAAGGGGGTTAAAATCGTCCACCCTGTTCAGGCAAACATGCCAGACGAGCTGCAGCGCCATGGCAGACGTAACATGTCTCGAAATGCGTTGTTGTACTGCTCGTAAAGTGTTTATTGATCGTTTAGTATAATTACAGCTGAGTCATTACGAATTCAACAAAAATAAACTTTTATCCAATAACAACAATCAAGGTAATAGGGATATTTTTAGTATTTTTCTAAACCAATATAAAAATTCGCAACAAGCGTACAGAGAAAACTAACTAAGGAATATTTAACGTAAGCCCCAACGGCAAAATCCTTATTCCTCACATTTTCTCACGACGTTGCCTCTATTATTATAAGTCCATCATTCTTAACGTCCTCTTAAGGGGCATCACGCACTTGCCTACATTCACGTAAAGAGGAGAGAGATGACGTATCACGTGAATATTATGACAACGCCTTATCTGTTACAGATAAAACGCTTCCCGGGAGAAAAAGTGGGAAACGTGATGTTTTTCCATCAAATGAAAAAAGTAATGTCGTTGAATATGTAGAACCGCGTGTGATATTTTTGTTATATTTTGTGACAGCCTGAGATATTTTGCTTGATATTTTTTCCATTGAAATTTTAGTAGGTACGACCTATGTTTTGAATTTTTTTATGATAACAAATATTAGTGGTGGGACGAACAAGTCGTGCGCCTGTTGACACGCTTCACAACTGTCCATAATAGTGCAGTGCCGCTCAGAGTTTTAAATCGCAAAGATCTGCTATAACTGACCTGATTAAAATCAGCCTGATTTTAATTCAAATTGCAATTGATCCGATAGCCCCTTGTTTTCGAGTGCGAGTTTCGAAATCAGATGAACCTGATTCCTACTATATCTTTCTAATTTGTGAGTTAAATCAACTATTGTTTCGATTTGAAATGTCAAAAGTTTCCGATCGGCCAGTTGTGAATCGGAATTATGCGCCTCGAACTCGGGAGAGACGCAGTTTCCGATCGGGAGAGGCAATCAAAATCAAGCTGCCGAAGGGCATCGCCACTGCGCCCATCACACACGCATTTAAGCACCGAAACAAAGTAATTGCTTGGCGGCAGAAATAGGTCAGGTGGCAGTATTTCCCTGGACGAACTCTTTCTCAAGAAGTTCTACCGCTACTAAACAATTTTAATAGATTCAGGCGTTGCTTTGTTGAAGTCCATGTTAATAAAATTGGAAGCATTTTTTTAAATAAAGCCACACTGGGAAAACCCTGTATTGCTACTCCAAAATGGCTGCACTTGTGTAAAAAAAGAAAAGGTGTTTTATACCGAATAATACGAATTGTAAACTTATTTCATTTTATACATTCGTTACATTATGAATTATCCACAATTTTAAATCCAACAAAAAATTGCAATACTACACAAAAAACGTGTTATTTTAAGATGCTGGCAGTAATTTCTATATTAAACAGTGCATTGTAACACAAAGCTCCTGACCATCAACCGTTAATCTTTAACAAACGTAGACGTTTTAAATTTTTTTAAACTTTTTAATAGATATTATTTTACTTTATAAAAATTATAACAAGCCGTATACTGTCAAAAATAAGTACTTAATTTATACAACATTTAAAGCAATAAGAAACCGACAAAATTTTCAGCCGTACGTGACGGAGAAGCTCAATATTTCACACCTAGTTCCAAACGTTTCCTTCCATCTCTATCACCTCTTAAGAACAGTTATCGTTCCCTTAGTAGGTGTTTAATCCCTCACCCGGGACGTGACCACCCAGCGACCACTCGTGGCACAATCAATACCCTCATTTTCCAGTGACAAATGAGATACCACTGCAATATTGTCTATTATCACCATAGATATATCTATCACGGTATATCAGAAACTCAGTGACAAATTGACACTTTAAGTTTTGAACTTAATGTAATTTACTTAATTGTAATATTTTTAATATAATAAGGAAAGCAATAACAGTCACATAGTAAAAACTTACTATGTGCCTATAAAACTATATAATATTATAAAACTATAACATAGTTTTTAATAATTATTAATACAAAGATCGAACACTCGGAAAAAAATCCTACGATTCGCTTATTTGATTGCTTAGTTGGTATAGCGTCTGACACGGTATGCTAGAAGACGTCGGTTCGAATCCGGTTGGAGTGGAGTAAATTCAATAAAAATTTTAAATAATTTTTAATATTAAAAAAGTCGGTAGTCCAATAGTTTGACCTTTTTTTTTTTTTTTCCAATAGTTTGACCTACCACCTCTTAAGCAGAGGCCGTAGGTTAGAATCCCGGCTCGCACCTCGGAATTTATGTGCGAAATTTAATTTGAAATTTACCATAAGCTTTTTCGGAGAAGGAAAACATTGTGATTTTCATCAGCTTTCGGATCTGCAAGACAGACAATCTTGTCTTGATCTATCATATTTAAATAAATGGTGTATACATTGACTTACAATTACATATATGGA
>NW_020655922.1:0-13261 GCF_003589595.1 Hyposmocoma kahamanoa
GACGTAAACACAGGTCAGTTGTTGGCAGCTGTCTCTATTTCAGTGCAAACGAGATTTGATATTTATAAGGATGTATCACTGATAGTTACCTTGAATGTATGGCCCTTAATTCGTCTCTATTTCTGGTTATATACTCGATGCTTGCGGTATAAAAAAGTAAACATTTGTAATTTAACTATATTTTACTAAATTTATTTTGTGAATTCCAATTCGACAGAATTTTTTTTAATTTGGAAATTATTTCTTTTGTATATTATACAAACTTATACTTTCTGGCTGTGCCTTTTGTAGCAATTTAAGTCGAGTTGTATTATTGTCTTTGGAAGAATAATAGCTGTCAATCTATTTTAAAAAAAACAAAACACTGCCATTTTCAAACTTCGCAAATGTGTTAGGAAGCGATATTTATACAAGAAATAAATAAAAAAATAAAATCACGAACGATAAAAAATACAAAACTCGATTTATTAAAGGCCTTCGGAAAACTATTCTGCCAAATTATTACGGTGGCAAATGCGCTCCGATTGACCAGCCCGAGTTGGAAACAATTAACGAGTGTTGTCAATTGTTTCACTTCAAAATGTACTAGTTTAACTAGAGCTTTGCTTTAATGGACCAAAACTGAAAAATTACGTATTTCATTACGATGAAATGTCATTCCGTTTGTTTTGTAATTAGATGTTTTGCTGTTTTTCCCACACCACCGAATGGAACAGCACGCCATTGTTAGAGATATTATCTTTATTACAATAAATACAGAATATTTTTGGAATATACGGATAGTACACAGAGGTCAGTTGTTGGCGCTGTACTATTTATAAAATATTTTATAAAAGGCCCATTTGCCTGATGAGGTGCCAGGCATGGATGGCCCTTATTTCGTCTCTATTTCTGGTTATATACTCGATGATAATTTCTTATTTACCGCCCATTGTACTATTACATTATTATTTCGCAGACTGTAAAACGCCTTAAGGGCCACGTGTGGGCGATGCACACGAACCGCTCAACGACCAAAAGCTTCAAGTGCAAATTATGCCCGGCCACGTTCACCTGGCAGACCTCCATTTACAAACACACCAAGATGATGCATGATAATAATAAGCGAAGCAAGGTATGTATGATTTATCTCGACTAATTCTCTGATCACACAAAGGCGGTAGCGAGAGCGTTCTTATCCACCTTATCGGTTTTAACCGGGTTTTTACCCAAAATCGTAGGCAGAAACAGCGAATACGGAATTGGGTATGCTTCAATACTTATTTACTATTAAAATTTCGATGTAAAATATCTTTTATAAACGAAAAATAGGCAACTCCATACATTGCCTACCTAGTGGTGTGATTGGTGAAATTACAGGCACATGGGACTTGTCAACTTATGTCTTAGGGTGACGGGCGCACTGGCATCGCCCCTCAGATCTTGGCGATTTAAAGCTCTGAGTGGCACTGCAGCTGTTATGGACAGACGTGTCGCTTACCATCAGGCGCACGACTTGTCCGTGCCGTCATATATTATAAAAAAAAACTAAGGATGCATTTTACGATTTGATTTTTATGAAAATCGATTAAAGTTTATACGATCTAACGATTATTTGTATCGATTTATTTCAATAAGATTTTCAAGCAAATCGTCTAGATCGGAAAGCAATAAACATTTTGTAATAGTATCATAAAATTTGAACAAAACTCGATTTACAACAGATATTTAGTTGTAAATTGTTTTTGCCTCGATTTAAACCTGGCGTTAACAAAGCGCAGGGTTAAAATTAGAGCGTTTGTCCATATATAACAAACAAGCCACGGAACGAACCAGCGGATCTTACGTATTTTTCTGTGCTTTTTGGTTTTTAACGACTTTCTTGCCGTAGCGCTATCTGTGAGATATCTATTTCTTCACTCAGCCAGGTACCTTTACAGCTACCAGCAGCTGACTTGAGACGCGCGTTTAACAATTGTAAATTAGGTTTTATTGAATGTCAGAATTTTTGATTACAGTGATATTCAATTTTATTTTTTGTGACATTGAGCCTCTATACTCTAGCCAAATTCAATGTAGAATGTTTTATAACAAAACGTTGCTAGGCAACCAATGATGGCATAGGAAAAGAACATTTTTTTCAATTCTCATTATTAAGGCTTGATCTGCCCACGGCTTGCTCTCTTAATTGAAATTTAAATAGGTAAGTATGTAATTGGGTTATGTAGAAGTGATACTTATCTAGTCAATTATTTCGAGTTCTTAGGTTTTCGCGATTGTTACACATAGGAAATGATTCACTTCCTAGTCAATTATTATAAAGTTTACAAAATATCTATTGATATGTATGATTTAGGAATTTTTTTGTATCTTACTTTATATTTACTGTTAGATGGTAGGTAATGGTAGATGAAAAGTAACAAAATTGTAAGATTTCATACTAATTTATTACATATTATGCCATCCAGCATCTTTTTCCGATTCTGAACTTGAATTACCACCAGAACTCGAATGTTTACAATCTCTCCCTTCAAATCAAAAAATCACTAGGGATGACACAGTTTTACAAATAATTAATTGCTGGTCATTTTTAGGTGATTTGAAACTTCTCTTGAGTAATATTCATTATAAACACGGCTTCAACATTTAGTAATAGGGGTTAAAGTATGAAATTGCCGATTTGTACTGAAAATCTAAATTGTTTATTTTTTAAATTTTTAACAAATTTATTTAATCAAAATAGTTGCCATTATTATCTATACATTGCTGCCATCTAATGGGAAGGTTATTAATGCCTTTGCGATAGAACTCCGACGATCTAGACTGCACAAACTGTGTGAAAGCATTTTGTACTGCCTCCTGGGAAGAAAACTTCTTGTCACGTAGATAATTGTCCAAATCACGAAAAAAATGGTAGTCCGTTGGAGCAAGGTCTGGTGAATACGGAGGATGACGAATGGTTTCTAACTGCAGTTCCTGAAGGGTCACAATGGTTTCTCGTGCTGTGTGAGGTCTCGCGTTATCGTGGAGCAATAATGGTGAAGATCGATTCATGAGTCGGGGCTGTTTTACTGCTAGTTTTGTCAACATGGTTCGGAGTTCGGCACAATAGACATCTGCCGTTATTGCTTGACCAGATCGGAGAAAACTATAGTGAATAACACCATGCTGAGACCACCAAACAGTTACCATTACCTTTTTATTGGTAAGTTTTGCTTTAGGACACTGTTGTGGCATTTGACCTGGGGTCAGCCATTGCATTTTTCTTTTCCGGTTATCATAAAGAATCCACTTTTCATCACATGTTACAATTCGATCCAATATTCCTTCATTTCTGTACCGGTTCAACAAGGCAACACAAGTTTCAACACGCGTTTCTTTCTGCAGATCAGTCAAATCATGAGGCACCCATTTTTCGTATTTTTTTATTTTATTGATTTGACGCAAGTGAGTCAATATTGTGGGTAAGGTAACGTTAAACCATGCCGCTAATTCCTGGGTAGTTTGACTAGGATCGGCTTCCACTATCTCTCTTAATTCATCGTTATTCACCTGTGTGGGCGGTCTTCCTCGTGCCTCGTTCTTTAAGTCGAAATTTCCATCACGAAAGCGTTTAAACCAAAATCGCACGGTGCGTTCATTAGTAGACCCCTCTCCAAACGCAGCATTGATATTGCGGGCTGTTTCTGCCGCGTTAGTTCCGCGTCGGAACTCGTATTCAAAAATCACTCGAATTTTCGCAGTATCCATCTTTCTTGTCTAAATTGAATAACAAAAACAATTGAAAGTCGATATTCAAATGTTTCAAATGTAAAAAAAAAAAAACCACAGAAACCATTTGAAAAAAGTTTCATTCGAAAACCTCAAACCATGAAGATTCTATGAAAATTACCTATTGCAATAAAACGGCAATTTCATACTTTAACCCCTAATATTATCCATAATCTAGTTGAATTTCATAGGTTGATATTGAAATTGTGGTAACTGTGAAAGAGTTTGAGATGAAAACCCTAAAAATCATATGTTTTTGTTTGTTGACGTTTATTCTACATCGAATTTGGCTAGAGTATAGTTATAATTATTAATACAAAGATTTACGAACACAAAAATTTCTTCAATCCGGCCGGATTCGAACCGACGTCTTCTAGCAAACCGTGTTAGACGCTATGCGAACTAAGCCATAGAACGAACCAGCGGACCTTACCTTTAATTATGTATTTTATTTTTAACCTACACATTCATAGCCCCGCACTAGGGAAACCCTATTTCGCGGGTGCCATGTACACACACGTAGACAACCACAAATTACACCCAAACTCACGAGATACATAAATTTAGGCCATACAAATATTTCTCCCGGCCCGGGAATTGAACCCGAGACCTCTGCGTGGCATACTAGAATGGTAACCGTTCAGCCACGGGAGCAGTTGTTTAATTTGTTTTGTGTTTTATTTATTTTAGCAACCCCGTACTCTACCATCAGTGAAGAAACAAGATCCGTATCCAGCAGTGGAATTGGCTCCACGCATGATCTACTTCCCCACCTCCCAGCCGGCACCCGCTTTGCCCGACGTCTTCACACACTGTTGAACACGGGCCTCGCGGATTAAATCGTGTGATAGTGTTTTTTTTATTTATTATAAAAATCGATGCCATATTATAGCCAGTAACTAATAAGTTTGCTCGAAGACATCTTTTTGTAGTTATAAATCCGCCTTTATTTACAAAGTTGTGCCGTAGATTAAGTAATTTTATTTATTAGGCTATTTATACAGTGTAATGGAATATCGTTCCATTATTTGGGTCTCGGTTTTATATTCATAAAAATCAAATGTATGATGTACAATTAAAACATTTTAATAAAACTACATATAACACAGTAAAACTCGTTATAGTTACATAGGATTATTTTTAAAATACTAAAACCTCCCTGGACTATACAGTGTGTTGGTTTGCATTCTCGAAATACTCGTAAATCATTTAAGAATATTAAAATAAATATTCTGTTCAATATTCTGGCTAATTGTATCCAGTAAAGTTTTGCAAAATTGTCCCTAAATCGTATGCACCGCGCGAGGGCAGTGACCCCGCCACCAGCTTCACCGAACAATATGTAATCTTTCTCGATCTCTTATTTACCTATTTTTGAATTATGATTATGTACTAGCATTGTTGTAATTTACTAAATACTTACATTGATTTGAAAGGTTGACTGTAAAATTAGTTTTTTTTGTAACCTACATTTGGTACTTACCAAATTTAGGTTACATGAAAGTGTTACTAGAAATGACTAGCTCCACAGTTGGTGGTTGCTACCACCAGCTATGCAGACATTCGCACGTAAGCTTCGTTTCAACTTAGCACATTTGACTTCACAACTTTGAAAGCAGAGACGGTTTTTGCCAACCAAACATTTCACATCATGCCATAAGAATTACTTGAACCACTTGTTGGTAATGCAGGTTTTGGTGACCCTGGTAGCGATTCTTTTTTGCACTAACTCCAGTTCCAAACCACGTGGCATTTCGTGAGAGACTAGCTAATAGATCACTAGAATTGCTCGTCGTTAAGCGTATGCAAGCGCACACAATTATTAACAGTGATAAAACAAAAGTTGTTTGTTTATGATGCTAGAAATATAATCCCGGGAAGTTGTTAGTATTTTAAAAATAACCCTGTATATATCGATTCCTTACATTTTCAAACTCGTATCTTATAACGTGTGATTATTCTTATTTAATTAATTTGGATGCATTTATGAATAGATGTGAAATAAGCCTGCAAAAATTTGAGTGTACAATCCATTTATTGCATTTCAGTAATTTGAGAAAGTAAGGCGACGATATAATTATATAGTTTTATCATACTCAGTCAAGGGACATCCATAACAAATGCAGTGCCACTCAGAGCTTTAAATAGCAAAGGTCTGAGGTTCACTGTCACAGCGTCTGTCGCGTCATCCTGAGACATACGAGATGTGGCAGAAAAGTAATGAAATTGATTTTTTATTTACCAAAGTTTTTATTTTTACTAAACATCAATGTTATACCCTTAAAAGTAGTTATCTTGGGTTGGAAGTCTTCAACCGGTATGGTCTTCAGCACGTCCTTCACACTCTTCTGGATGTTTTCCAAAGTCCCGAAATGACGTCCTTTGAGACATGTTTAGGAAAAAGGAAACAGTCACAGGGAACGAGGTCAGGTGAATAGGGGGGCTGGGGAACCACAGGAATGCCTTTTGAGGTCAAAAATTATGTTATGGAGAGGGCATTGTGACATGGGGTGTTGTCATAATGGAGCATCCATTTGTCTGCAATGTCTGATCTCACGCGAATGACCCTTTTTCTGAGCTTTTCAAGGATCCCAGCCCCCCTATTCACCCGACCTCAGTCCCTGTGACTTTCAAAAGACATCCAAACTTCCAAAAGAGTGACGGACATGCTGTAGACCATACCGGTTGAAGAATTCCAGGGTTGCTACCAGCAATGGGAACTCCATCTCCATCGGTGTGTAGACAGCCCATGGGAACTACTACAAAGTAAGTAATAATGAATAATAATTTTGACATGCAGCCACAGACATAAAATAAAAAATCATATACAATTTTTTACTCATTACAATGAACATCATGAGACACATTTTTCTTGCGCCGGGAATGGTCACTTTTTAGGTCACGTTTGACCAGTCTTCATTATAATTTAAAGTTAGAATAAAATAATGAAACGTCACAACCAGAGTATGAAATGGAACAACAAAGGATACAAATCTAGAATTACACCCAACTAGCAAAAACTTGTCATACATTTTTATGAAGCCTAAAGTGTGTTCTTATAAAAGCTATATTATTGTTTATAAGGGTGGATTTGGGCACAAATTCCAAGTGCTTAAACCTTATGCATGTCATATTGTTGGTTTATTACATGCAAATAATTCTTACACAAGTTTTATTATCGCTGGCAACAAGTACATGCAACTTATAATTGCGATATTAAAGGGGTTTACACGGGCAATAGCCTTATAATACTTGTAGGAGGAGGATATTTTATATGCTCGTAAAAATATACATAATTTCAATAAGAAAGAAGATATCCATAATATTAACCTTAGAGCCAAGTCCAAATTCATGGTACCACGATTTCGTTTAACCAAGGTAAACAACTCTTTTATGGGGAACTGTATACGTTTTTACAATAAGATTCCGGAGCATATATTAAGTTTATCATTTCCTAAGTTTAAAAACTACATTAAAAATATTTTGATCGAAAAATCATATTACAAAATTGAAGACTACGTGTTAGATAAAGATGTATGGAAAGACGACATGGCTCCAGAATCCACACAAATTTGATTCAAAGTGTATTCCACAGCATTTAAGTTTATTTGAAAAGAGCAATCCCTAGAGGTCAGCGTAGTGAACGAGCAGTAGCTTAAATGTGACGATTTCAAGTGTAAATTTATTTTACCTATGGAATAAATAATCTTTGACTTTGACTTTGGAGAACAAATACTACTTTGAAGGTGACAACATTGATGTGTAGAAAAAAAATAAAAAACTTTGGTAAATAAAAAAATCGGTCTCGTTACTTCTCTGCCACACCTCGTAAGTTGACAAGTCTCATCTTACGCTTCCAAACGGGAACGCAGCCCCTTCGTATTATGAAAAAAAAAACGTTCCACTGGTTCTCTCGCAGCATAAAGGGTTACAATATTAATAAAACTACCTTTTTCATGCATTATTATTATATATTTAACTATTTTAAGCATCTTTTTTATATCTAAGTAAGGCAGTGATATACAATAAAATATTTCTAACTTAAGCTTTTCTTTGACCTGATTTTTTCCTATTTCCCTAATGTTGCCATTAGTAATTTTATAAATTGATAATGTTTATAAAGTGGTTATTTTCAAAATTGATAATCAATGGTTGATAAAAGGTGTTCCACGTACAGGGTGGCCCATAATAAAGTGCTTTTTTCAAATCACTCTTTCTCAGAGACGCAGGGACGGGTGAGAGGGGGAATTGCATCGATGGATAGCTGCGTTCGCGCCAATTTAGGTACCATGGAGCAGTTCACGGGCAGCATGCTTTTTGTGTTCGCTCCTTTTACGAAAATAGTCGCTCTTACATCATTGTTCGTCATTTGTACCGCTTAGAATATGGTTTGAATAGCAATAGAAACTATAGTGTCAATTTAATCAAAATATGGGTCAAACGATTTGAAGAGACCGGTTCCACATTCAAACCACCAGTAATTTCACATAAAGATAATTGAATATCAATTCAATAAAAAATTAAATACAATGAATAGCGACATTTCTAGCGCCGGGGCTGGTAGCTGTAAAGGTATCTAACTGGGTGGCGAAATATCATAGATGGCGCTTCAACAACTTTTGTACAACACTAATTACCAGGTACTTGAAGGACAGCTCTTCAATGGCGAGTTGATGGTATAGTCTAATATTATTATACATATTTAATTTAAAAACTAAATTCCAGATTAAACGAGATAAAAATTAAGATATGAATACTGATTTCCATGGAAGGTTTAGTAAAGCAACATCGATCGTCTGTGATTGAATGAATGAATGCCATCTCTGCCATTCTACTGACAATATTGAGACCACAGACATAATAATAATAATACTAGGGGAACCCTGTGTCACTGGTGCCATGGATACACACATAGACAACCACAAATTACACCCAAACTCACGAGAGAACTATATAATATATAGAGAAATACAAATATTTCTCCCGGCCCGGGAATCGAACCTAGGACCTCCGCGTGGCAGTCCGGCATGGTAACCGTTCGGCCACAGAGGCAGTTATATACAGAGTGAGAGAGACATATACAGAGTGTTTTTTTTATAAATGTGACAGTATGCGGAAATCCGCGACTGTAGAAGGAAACTGTACTATGAACTATCAAGTCTTTTTTGTGAAAACAAATTTTTTTAGTGCTGATCGAGTCGGTTTCGTTGTATAGGACGAGAAAATCTGGACAGCAAAAGTTGGTATCATAATAGTTATTGTTGATACAAGTGCGGAAAGTTAGTCATTATTCACGAGTCTCGAGGTATCATCAAGACTCGAGACAAGTGAAAATGACAAATCCGCATGTGTATCAAACAACGTTTTTTAATACATTTGCGAAAAACCTACATTGAAAGTAAAATAAAACAGTATTTATGAAAAAGGCGGGAATGTAAACGATGAAAAAAAATAGTACTTTTTTTGGCCGACTTTTTTCAATATGGCAACTGTTGCCAGTATTCAGCCACATTAAAATTACTATTTTAAATTACTTTATTTTCTACATAATCGCTACTAAGGAGCATTTACTTCATAGGTGTAAAAATGCGGTCTCTCCATAGATATCTTCCATAGTATAGTAATGACGAATGACTTACGTCACAAAGCACATAAATATGAAATAAATATACAATCTCTTTAGTTCTATGTTTAAGACTTAAAACAACAGTAAATTTAAAAAAAAAACTGGAAAAGTAAAAAGCACTAGTGCGAGAAATCCAACTTTCCGCACGATTTGTAGTGCGAAAAATACCACGTTTTGAGCAACTGTATTAAAAAAATTTTTTTCGTACAAAACGAATAAAACTGACTATTTTTCTTAATGCTAATGGACTCAGTTTCTTACAGGAATGACTTCATTGTATTGGAAGAAAAAATTGGGACAGCAGAAGTAGGTCACATTGATTAATAATACAATAACAAAATTAATGAAAGTAGCTCGCGTGGTTGCCATAATTGTTTTCCCAAAAAAAAAAACTTTTTAATACAGTTGCTCAAAACGTGGTATTTTTCGCACTAGTGCTTTTTACTTTTCCATTTTTTTTTAATTTACTGTTGTTTCAAATCTTAAGCACAGAACTAAAGAAGTTGTATATTTATTTAATATTTATGTGCTTTGTGACGTAAGTCATTCGCCATTAAAACTTATATTTATTTACAAATACTATATAATGAACGTATCGAGTGGAGGTCCACAGTCTCTGCCTACCCCTGAATGGGTGACAGGCGAGATTTTTGTGTATATATTCGTTCTATGTATTACAGATAAATTGTATCTCACTACCGTGTACGGGTTCCTAAAGAAGTTTAAACAAAAGTACCAGGACTTCATAATAAGAAAAGTGGTTACAGACCGATATTACAGAAAATAAACAAAAACAGCACGTTAGAACTAGATTTCCATAGACTTTTAAATAATGGTTGCAGTGGTTGTATTTCATTATTTTAATTTACTAGCAGAAAATGAGTTTTTTTTAAATACTGTTTTATTTTACTTTAAATGTAGTTTTTTCGCAAATGTATTGAAAAACGTCGTTTGATACACGTGCGGATTTGTCATTTTCACTTGTCTCGCGTCTTGACCCTCGCCTCTGGCTCGGGCCAAGAAGCCTCGAGACTCGTGAATAATGACTAACTTTCCGCACTTATATCAAAAATAACTATATTAGTTCTGGGGCGTTGGGTTTCTTTGCGTCGCGTGAGTTTGATATGTAACAAGCTTGATATTTCCACGCAAGCAACGGAACGTTAGCGGAGGACAGCACCACTGGCCAATCACGGAGCAGCAGCGTTCACACGTCCATTACAACCAAACCTCTCCCAACGCAAAGCGGTAGACTTGTGAACAGTGTTACCAGACTTGTGAAGTTATTTCGCCAATTTATGTATTAAGCTTGGGCAAATATCGGCTAGATATTTGCCCAAGCCATAAAATAGCGATGGGCGACTTCTAACACTAATCATTCGCCTATGATTAACTACCGAATGCCCCTGCCATTCGGTCGGGTGCACGAGTCGAATATTTATTATATCGGAACACCTAATTCATCATGTCCATACCACAAAATATCACTGTCCCCGTCACATTTACACTGTTTATCATATCATATATCAGTGAGGGCACGAGCAGAAATGCTCTATGGAATCTATGGATTAGTACTACCGTACTACTAATTAGTAATGAATGAAAATTAGTACAGTTACTAATTTGACATTAGAATGACAGGATTAGCGATTACAAATAGAGGAGGGCGTTTAAACGAAAAGCATTTTAAAAAGTCTGCTTTTTAAAATAAGCGCATAAGCACGCTTTTCATTTTAAGCGTAAGCGTTGGTCACTGGTCAGTCTATGCGCTTAAACGTTTTTCTAAACGACTTTTTAAGCGTCAAACTATTTATGTATTTATTTATTTATTGGTTCAGCAACAGCTTAACACACTTAACATTTTTAAATCTACATTTTATATTTATGTAAGACTAGTCTGTAAGCCAATTACAGCCGAACACATCATTCACATAATCATATTAAAACATCATTTAAAAAAGAAAGAAAAACATTACCACAATTGAAAAAAAATAAAATGAACTATTAATAATTATTCTATTAAAAATATACATGTAATAATTATTTATATGCAATTTAAAAAATATATTCTTTAAGATTTTATAGATAACAATTTGTAATTTTAGAGCACTGAAATTTAATTGTCAATATCTGATGAGTAGGCCGCTACTACTTTGTCTTTATGACGGGATAAACTGTCAAAATATATATCCAGGTTTGCGCGACTATTCAGGATATTGTAGTTGGAAAGCATTCTGGACACTGGGGAATGGCTCATTAAATTTGTCCTGGAAAAGGGCACATGAAAAGGATTGCTAAGTTGCCTTCTTGAGTTGGGACGCGGAACAGTATGTGCGATTCTCGATAATACTTCCGGACAATCCATACACCCCCGCAGCAACTTGTAGAGGAAAACCTGGTCATTTATGCCTCTTCGATTCAACAGTGAATCAAGATTGAAGTGTTTCAATCGTTGCTGGTATTCATTTTTGTGACTAAAGCTAGGGGCCCTAAAAGCTAGATACCGTGTAAATACTTTTTGTACGCGTTCGATGTAATCAATGTGCACCTGGTAAGTGGGGTTCCATACGACGCTTGCAAACTCAATGCCACTACGAACAAGGGAGTTGTATAAGGAGATTAATGTCTTGATATTTTTGAAGCACTTTGAATTTCTTTTTTTGAACTAAAAAGCGTTTAAATGAAAAGCGCTTTTACAAGCACGCCTTTTAAACGTACGTTTTAACGTTAAAAAAATAAGAAGTTTTTTTCCTTTTTCAACGGTTAACAACTACAAAAGTTAAAGAACTTATGTTTTTGACCGCTTTTAAACGCCAATAAACAAAATGTTTATATAATAATGTTATGTCTCTTATAAAAATACAACTCGTTTTTTTAAAAAAAAAACAATTATCTTAAAACGGTTAGTGGTATACTCTTGCGTTTCGCTATTTAAACAACATTGCAAGTTTTTTTTAATATAAAAGTTTATGCACTTAAACGTTTTCTAAACGATTTTGGTAGCTTCAAATCAAAAAGCGTTTAAAAAGCACGCTTTTTTAAAAAAATACAACGTTTAAACGTTTAAAAAATAAGCAGTTTTTCCCATCTTTAATGACAAACGAGTCGAATATCGAATTTATTCACAATCGCGCATCGCTAACATGAAATCCCCAAAAATCAAGAAAACTGCCGGACACTAAGGAATTGGGGAAAAATAAGAGAGTTCATATTCCCCAATATCCGGCAGGTTCTTAATTTTTTTGATATCCCCGTATGGGGACTGTATAGTCCCATTAAACAAAACACTGTCTCTCTAAATAGACAACATACCTACCGCAATCTGCATGAAAACAAAGTGTGACACATTTTTTGTATGTACTATGACGTCGGAAGAGCTTTTTAGTGATATGAAACCTAACGCGCTAAATGGATTGATTGAATCGAAGACGCAGACTCAGACGCGTACAGATTAACGATTTTTGAAGTATTTGTTGAATAGAAGGAATTAATATATATATAAAAAAAATACCAAAATAAGATAAAATAACTGTCCTTTATTCAAAAGCGTTTTTAAAAAAATCCATTTGTCTTAAATTTGGGTCACGTGGAAAACTGAAAATAAAACAACGTAACGTTATAGAATAGTTTTAAAATTTTTTCTAAGGTAATAGATATCATCCCTTTGTTTCCAATATCGTCAGAATCGATAACTGTGTTGCGTAGTGGACATTATCACTATAGGTACGTCAAAAAATTATACAACCGGCAGTACCGAGAAACTAAATGCATTATATAAAAGTATATCTCGTTTGATATTCATGGCCTATTAACAAACGACAACAAATATACAGCACCACATTGACTTACAATTATATGGACGTCGGGTCCGCGCTAAAAAGTGTC
>NW_020655923.1:0-17985 GCF_003589595.1 Hyposmocoma kahamanoa
GACTGTCCATCCTCACTGCCTACCATCTTAAGAAGATTGTAGGTGCTGCCCCTGTGGTCAACATAGATGCTAAAAAACTATCAATCCTAGCTTCTGCGAACATCTCCGAGGCACTATATTGTCAAAGTAGACCCAGCAGTCAACTAAAGTTCAACTGAAGCCCTACAGTTGTTAAATCCGAATTTAATTTTATCCCAAGATTTGCAAGTTACCCAGCAGTCTATCGACACGCCGCGCCTCCCGCTGCCACGTCAGTCGCCATCGAGTGCTTGTCGACGTTAGATCTGCATCAAATTTTCACTGTCTGACATTGACCTATCAATAAATGGACGTCGGGTTCGCGCTAAAAAGTGTCCGCACCTATAGGGCGTTAAAATCGCATACAGAGCGTCAATCGCGCAACAGTCTTCATTTGTTCGAGCGACAGCGCGGTTGTCAATCGTGCAGTACTATATAATAATAACTTGTAAATATTACTGCAGTAAAGTGTAAAAACAGGATTTTGTATCATATTTACACTAAACAAATAATAGGGGTTAAAGTATGAAATTGCCGATTTGTACTGAAAATCTAAATTGTTTATTTTTTAAATTTTTAACAAATTTATTTAATCAAAATAGTTGCCATTATTATCTATACATTGCTGCCATCTAATGGGAAGGTTATTAATGCCTTTGCGATAGAACTCCGACGATCTAGACTGCACAAACTGTGTGAAAGCATTTTGTACTGCCTCCTGGGAAGAAAACTTCTTGTCACGTAGATAATTGTCCAAATCACGAAAAAAATGGTAGTCCGTTGGAGCAAGGTCTGGTGAATACGGAGGATGACGAATGGTTTCTAACTGCAGTTCCTGAAGGATCAAAATGGTTTCTCGTGCTGTGTGAGGTCTCGCGTTGTCGTGGAGCAATAATGGTGAAGATCGATTCATGAGTCGGGGCTGTTTTACTGCTAGTTTTGTCAACATGGTTCGGAGTTCGGCACAATAGACATCTGCCATTATTGCTTGACCAGATCGGAGAAAACTATAGTGAATAACACCATGCTGAGACCACCAAACAGTTACCATTACCTTTTTATTGGTAAGTTTTGCTTTAGGACACTGTTGTGGCATTTGACCTGGGGTCAGCCATTGCATTTTTCTTTTCCGGTTATCATAAAGAATCCACTTTTCATCACATGTTACAATTCGATCCAATATTCCTTCATTTCTGTACCGGTTCAAGAAGGCAACACAAGTTTCAACACGCGTTTCTTTCTGCAGATCAGTCAAATCATGAGGCACCCATTTTTCGTATTTTTTTATTTTATTGATTTGACGCAAGTGACTCAATATTGTGGGTAAGGTAACGTTAAACCATGCCGCTAATTCCTGGGTAGTTTGACTAGGATCGGCTTCCACTATCTCTCTTAATTCATCGTTATTCACCTGTGTGGGCGGTCTTCCTCGTGGCTCGTTCTTTAAGTCGAAATTTCCATCACGAAAGCGTTTAAACCAAAATCGCACGGTGCGTTCATTAGTAGACCCCTCTCCAAACGCAGCATTGATATTGCGGGCTGTTTCTGCCGCGTTAGTTCCGCGTCGGAACTCGTATTCAAAAATCACTCGAATTTTCGCAGTATCCATCTTTCTTGTCTAAATTGAATAACAAAAACAATTGAAAGTCGATATTCAAATGTTTCAAATTTAAAAAAAAAAAATCACAGAAACCATTTGAAAAAAGTTTCATTCGAAAACCTCAAACCATGAAGATTCTATGAAAATTCAAAGAACCTATTGCAATAAAATGGCAATTTCATACTTTAACCCCTAATATATTGTGTTATCATAGTTCTCATTTAAAAGTGTTATTTTGCACAATTTTATCGTATTTAATTTATATATAAATGAATCGTAAATATAAATTACAAAAGCACACAAAATAATCAAATAGCTAACTGTCCTTTTTCTACACATTGCATGCGCAAAAGATGGAAAGAGACCCATTACGTCAATTTCAAGAAGCTTATATAAACTTTTTGGTCATTTTCAAACGTTCGAACCACAAGCGATTGAAATATTTAGAACAAAGAAACTATAGAGTCGCTTTGATTTTAATCTTATTTAAAAAAATATTTTTTATTAATGATGTTTAATTCGAGCTAATGAAATAAAATGTCAAATGTATTTTTTTAGGAAGATTACAAGCATCATCTTTTGCCACTCGATGAGCGACGGCAGATTGCTGATGTAGTTTTTCTTAATAAAATAATAATTATAATAAATATAAATATAATTTTTCTTAATATAAATTGCTATAGGTGTTATTGACTCCCCGAAACTTGTGGCCAAGGTCTCTCTTAGAGCCCCTTCAAGGGCCCTTAGGTTTAATCAACTCCTATACATACCCCCAGCTTCCTCGAACTTTCGGCAGAATGCATTTCTTTTACGGGCAAGCAATAGCTTTAATTCATTATCTAAGCAGGTCGACATCGATCTCTTCAACACTGGTGCGACATCGGTAAAGCGTGTTATGACTAAGTTGGTTTTTGATAGGTAATTGTTTGTTTATTTTTCTTTTTTTTTGTGTATGTTAATATATGAATTGTAAATTTGTTTAATCTGTTTTGTGGATAAGCTATTTTTATTCTTTTTTCTTTTTATATGTACGAGTATAGTTAAGTGATGCTCCAAATTTTTTTTATAGTGTTTCTATTGGTGGGGACCTTTAATTGGCTTTCTAATTTTATTTAAGTTTTTATTTTGTATAACAGCCGTTGGTTCTCCTTCAAATAAAATAAAATAAAAAATAAAAATAAAAATAAAAACAAAACTAAACTGAATCGGTTTTCGGAATAACGGTTTACGTTTAGTTGGAATATCAGTACATTTCTACTACAGTACACGCTTACTTTCACATTTGTAGTAATATTTGTATGTTTGTATCTGCCCGACTGTTATAAAAATTAATTTATATTTACGATAAAGGCTTCTCCATTACTCTTGTGTTCAGGTAATTTTCAGTCGAAGCTTAATATGGTGCATTTTGTTAAATTTCCAGTAGAAGCTGAATATGGTGTGTTTGGGTCCTTAAATTGTTGCAAGCAAAATTAGGCAATCCTGCAATGACGTTACAATTTAAATTAAATGTTTTAGTTTTTTATATTTCGTTAAATGTCACTACGTTTGTATAGGTTAACTTCGGACGTTTTTTTCGTGGTTTTTGTATTAGACCCGACGTCCATTTGTTGGTAGGTCAATGCTGTCTGATCTTATTATATTTATATTCATTTACAGCGCGCGGATTGCGGGATGCAAATGGCGAACCCTCACACCTCACCACCTAAAATCAAGAATCGTCTTGAAATACCTCGCCTTAAGAAGTTGTAACTAGGAAATAGTACATTGAGTACCAGATTGCCCAGTTACTTGATATCATAAAAAAAAGATAGACATCGATAAGAGCGGTACAGGCAGATATATGTACTAGGTTTGTCTTGTCATCGGAAGGGAATATTATCTATAAATAATGCAAGCTGTTGCACTCTGTAGTTTGTCTTTGTTCAGAGTGTAATATGGCATTGTACGCTTTAAAAGCGACGGCTTTCTTTTAAAAAGCTTTCCGAATTTTGTTTTATGAAAACCTGGTAGTGCTGAAAAAAATAAGGCTAAAACGACACATCAAGATGAGAGCACCTTTGACGGGATCCAAATCTTACAGGACGGTGTGCCATGTGACGTTACTCCCCATTGTGTCTCCAGTCTCGTTGAGTCTGTAGCTGGAATGCTTTTGTCATTTTATTTGGCCAGGATGGGTTTTTAACCTTTGCTTGTTTTGGTACATTATTATGGCAGCTTTAGTAAAAGAAATTGCTGGGTTTTGCCTATATGATTGTACATGAAAAAAGCATGGGAAAGTACACACTCATAGGATCTCTTGTGGTTTATTTTTATTTAATTTAAAACATAACAGAATTTGCATAGGTATAATTTATAATTTTAATTGCCTCCGTGGCCGAACGGTTACCATGCTTGTCTGCCATGCCGAGATCCCGGGTTCGGTTCCCGGGCCGGGAGAAATATTTGTGTGGCCTACTTTATTTCTCTCGTGAGTTTGAGTGTAATTTGTAGTTGTATACATGTGTGTCCATGGCACCCGCGACCAGGGTTTCGCTAATGCTTTTCGCTAAATAATATATGTGTGTGCATTATTATTAATAAAGAGGAACATACAACTCGATAATTCAGAAAATGTCATAAAAATATTTAATCTTCATTATAATATAATTGTACAGTGCTAATTTTCGTTTTTGTGTCATTGCCTCTCGTCATCTAGCATAGCAACATTCCAGGGGTAAGATTGTTTTGCATTTGTCTGGGACACAAAATTACTTTATATTGCGATGCAAACGCATACCGCTGAGACTACAGACTAAGGTCTTTAACCAGTGTGTCCTGTCTTTGGCATGGAAACAACGACTCTGACGAAGAAGTCCCCAGAGAACTCACGAATCTCACAGAGAGCAATGGAAAGACCAAAGTTAGGATTAACATTGCTCGATCGGATACCAAATGAGCGTTTTCGACGGATAACCGTCGGGGACATCGTACACAAAATTGAGATGATGAAAAGAAAATGGGCAGGATACATAGTTAGAGTGAATCTAGATCGGTGGACAAGGGTGATCATGGGTCAGTCAGTGGGTCAGGGCGGATGACATTAAAGTTTTTGCGGGCCGCAACTGTAAGCACAAGTATGCATTACATTTAATATTAAGCTGTAGTCGTAAAGTAATCGAAAGTATCAGCCCTGCAAATACAGTTAATTTAGTTATATTGATAGCAGTTAGTTCTGCCTGCCCTGACCGATCGAAACGACAAGACAAGTGCGGATTTCTAACACATGATGTAATAGTATCATGTGTCTCATATATAGACTAGCATATAATATCATGGAGTGGTATCCAAGAGAGAAAAAGAAAGAAAGTTAGACTATACTTTAAATGGGAAGATGATTTTAAATACGCTGCAGGAGGATCATGGAAGGGAACAGCAAGAGATAGGTAAAAATGGAAATTTCTGGAAGAGACCTATGTCTTAGAATTAGCTAGAGTTAATTAAACCCAACGCTGTTTGAGATTTGAAATAGATTTCTCTGAAATAAGGACCTAAGGACCTAAGGTCCTAAGGACCTTAAAAATATTAAACAAAATTCCCATAACCGACCTTCTTTGATTTTGTACAGTAAACGAATAAAAAGCGTTGAACAAATCTATAAGCAATAGTGCCTGGAGCGAGGAGGCTGATTCAACATAAAACAGATTTCTTATTTAATGTTGGATAGCCGCTAAGGGAACCGTCTGTAAGCTCAGATGTGTTAATATGAAGTAGGACTTTGTTTTGATTTTGTCACAAACACGTCAAGTTATAAATTAATTTGGTCAAGAATGATAATCCTCAAGATAAAGTCTTACATCTTATTTCCTGTTAAATATTTCGTTTAGGTCATAAAAAATATTTTTGTTTAACCATTTGTACAGCATTGTTTTAAATAAACTGAAGTGTAATAGGTTAATTTCAAGTGGTATTTTATTATATCAACTCATATTTTTTTAAACAACTTTTACTTTTGTCAGTCTAAGGGTCATATTCCAGAACTCTACTCAATACCCAAGTCAGGACTTGAGTATTTGCAGTGAGCACTGAAAATCATACTCAAGTCCTTGCCATTAGGGTCGTATTTCCAGTGCTTGAAATCATACTCAAGTCTGCTCAAATCCTGACTTGTGTAAGTTCTAGAATACGACCCTATTAGTACAAGTCTGTTCGGGTTTCTGCAGTCTAGTATTCACATCACTTCCTTAAACAAATAATTATATGTGTTATCGTTCAAAGATACTAATTTCGTACATTATAATGATGGTAGCGGTAACGGACCAAGGCTCTGAAATAAGAGCCTGCATGTTTCATTCATTACGGGGGAACGTCAAAAATTCCTCTTGCATTTCTTTTGTGCTACAAAAGCTCTGTTTCGGTCTGTACTATTACCCCATACATTTCAATTCGAGTTAACGGAAGTATCTTCACTGATATTTCTATTAGGTGGTTATATACGCGAGGGTTTATCGTGAGCATAGTCCACGTTGCCTTCTGCAGTCGAAGAGAAACACCAAGGAAGCAGGCAGCGTGTATCACTCATTTGCAAGTGATTATGGTGTCATGGGCTGGTGTCCGCAGCTCGACGGCTCCAGGCGTCAAACAGGCATGAAAAAACGTGTCTTTTTATAGATTTTATTTCATATTAAACAAAAAAAACCTCTTAGCATGGCTCTTAGCATATATTATCATCGATCTAATTATTCCTTCAATTACTGACAATTGTGACAACGAACCTGTCATATTACGACAAACAACTATTGAAAATGGACATATTTTTTAACGCATGTCTGTTACGCGATACGCGTGGTCATCCAACATTAACCCACTGCTGGGCATAGGCCTGTTCTTTATTGTGCCAATATTTTCGATCTTGCGCCATTGGAATCCAGCGCGATCCCGCAAATCTGACGATATCCTCAGACCATCGGCTGGTGGTCTGCCCACTGGCCTTTTTGCTCCTCTTAGATAGATACTGAGGTTGAGCAGTCACGGAATCTCAACTTCAGTATTGGCCCCATTTAAATTTGAAGGAAATATTCCACCTGTAAGGGTGTCCACAAATTTTTGAGGTTCGTTTTTTAAAACAAAGTTATAATCATTATTTTTCTCGTCTGTCGCATGCTGCCACGGCACCGCCGCCAATGAATTTAATCGGCGTAAAGCGTGAAAATTTGTTTTATTAAAGTAATATTAGCTTTTTGTTAATTATTTGCTATATTTCATTACATATTTTATATACAATTGTAAAGAATTACCTTCCAGACTACGTATATCGTTTTAGTATTACATTTATAATAAGGCCATTTATTTTTATGCAATGGCTTCTTTCGAATATTCTTTAAGTTCATTATTTTTACTTACAGTACCTACTAGTTAAGTGCAAATATAAAAAGGTTGATTTAAAATCAATAACCAGTTGAAAAGGAGTGGTTCTTGTCGAAGATTTTATGCATGTCTAGCTGGGTACTAATTGTAAACCATCTCCATACTTACGTATCCCTACTAGAATCCACAGAAGGATTGAAAGGAGTTTATAAGATAAAGCTCATAGCATGTTGCGGTTTAAGGAGGGGAGGATCGGAAACGGGGGGGCGGGGATATCCGGATCAAATTAAATTGAAGACTAAGCGGAAACCGCGGGGAAGTGACCGTCCCACATTTTTACCTTAACGCTGCTGGTAAACTATGAATAAGGTTGTTTGAGAAATGACTAATGCATTTTTAATACAAAGACTTTGTTTGACAGTAATATTTATTTCGGTCGGTCACATTATAATCTGCTCGATAACCATACTAACCTGGTCTCACATTGAAAAGTACCTGTACGATGACTCAAAGTCAATTAATCTTTATTTCATATATAAGCAAATTACACTTGAAATCGTCATACTGATTAAACTCTAATACCCAGACTCTCCTGAAAAGAATGAACAAGAAAGTCTAGAGGTTGCTCTTTGTAAATTTACATTTCAATACATTTATCATTACAATATTTAACTTAAACATCTTAGATCGAGACTACCTGCAAGAGCAAAACCGGTCACTACCACGGATTTTTGTCATCCAAATACACAGAAGTAACAGAGAAACATAATTAATTCTGTGGCACTGTTCATAACAGTCAGTCTAGAACTAATTCAGAAAAATACGATTCGCAATTTTTATTTGTTGAATGGCTACTGGGAATCGATCTTGAAACTTCCCCGCGGACTCCCAAAGTGCTAAGCGCAGAGCCGTAGAGGTGGCCAAATGACTTTTCGCTTACTAAGATTGCAATTTAGAGTTCATTAATTCTTTCAACGTATCATGTGTTTAATATGGCTGTCTTTTTTAATTGTAAAACTACATAAAAATTATGAAAAATTGTATGCTGCAAGGCCGGTTACAGTGATTCAAAATGCTTATTTGCGACTACTTTATAACCTGTGTATCGTAAAGCAATAGATGAATTTTACTTTATTGCATGTGTGTGGGTAATTTCCAGGTTAGTTTCCTCTACCTAGTTTTCTTAAGTAATGAAAATTGTCACCAAAATTATGTAGAGAAAACTAATCTGAAAATACTCCCGTTCACTTTACGTTTTCGAAATTTAGGGCAGCGCCGACTAAGAAAATTCCTTTGTTTATTTCGAACATTAGCAAAGACACTACGGTGAAAGATATAGTTGAATATATTAAGAGTAAAACGCAAATAGAAGTTACTTTAACGAAAATTCTACCAAAAACAAAAAGAGGTTATGATTCGTACGTTTTCTATGTGGACAGTTTTAAAATGTCGTTATTTCTTAATGATGAAATATGGCCTGAAGGTATATGCTTTAGAAAATATGTTGTATTTAATAAGAAAGACAGCGGTGTAGCTGTTAAGAACGGGTCTCAATAATAAATTATTTAGTATGTATAGTTCAGTTAAGAGTAATATAACAACTTTTGCGTCGTTTAACTGTAAGTGCTTTAAAAGGTCGATTGATCTAATAAGGAATCTTTGTAAGACAGCCGATGTGGTGGCACTTCAGGAGACATGGCTTCTGCCTCACGATCTGCCTCTTGTCGGAACGGTCAGTGAAAGTTTCGAGTATACATGTAAATCAGCAGTTGACACGTCTGTAGGTATTCGCAAAGGTAGGCCTTTTGGCGGTGTAGCTTTGTTGTGGCGCAAGGGCATTTTTGACGCTGTTGCAGTGTTAAATTGTAACAGTGTAAGGTTAGCGGCAATTAGGGTCACCATTGAGAAGAGGTCAGTAATCATTTTTTCTATATATATGCCCAACGACGACAGTACGGTCGTTAGTAATACTGAGTTTGTGGGTTGTTTAGCCGAAATAGACGCCATCATAGAAAATAATGACGTGCATGATGTCCTTATGCTGGGTGACTTTAATGCGCATCCACATACACAGTTCTGGATGAAATTACAACAATATTGTGGCGATAGGTATTGGAAATGTGCGGATACTGAATTTCTTGGGCTGGACTCTGGCACCATAACTTTTATAAGTGACATAGATGGTAGTAGGAGATGGTTGGACCATTGTGTTGTAACTCGATCTGCATGGAATACCGTATTTGATATCAAGGTTGAGAATGACGTGCAGTGGTCTGATCATTTTCCGCTTATTATAAGGTGTAAACTGGGGGCGATGGTTCCGAAAATGACATGTGAGGTTAAGACGCCTAACAGAGTGTTATGGCGTACCAGGTCGAATGCACAAATAACACAGTACTTTAATATCTGTAATAGCGTATTAGAAGACATTCATATGCCGGAGATTTTTACTCGGTGTACCGAGCAGATGTGTACAAATAGCAGTCATCAGCGTGCTTTAGATGAACTGTATAGAGTAGTAGTCTGCGCTCTTAGTGATGCCGCCATTAAGTCACACGACACTGGTGTACGGAGCGTAAGAAGACCTGTTATTGGGTGGAATAACTATGTGCGCGAAGCTCATGGGGAGGCCCGGCTTAAATTTCAAACCTGGCTATTAAACAACAAACCAGTTAATGGTAAAATCTGGGATGACATGCGTGACAGTAGAAAGATTTTCAAAAGTAGGCTACGATGGTGTCAGAGCCATCAGGAGCAAATAAAAATGGATATTGTTGCCTCTCATCGTGCGTCCAAAAAGTTTAGCCAGTTTTGGAGAGCAACAAACAGTTTGAATGTTAGGCCGGGTCGACCAATGAGTGTAGGTAGTTGTACTGAAGCCAAGGAGATCGCAGACCTATTTAAAAACCACTTTAAGGTTTCCTCGACGCTGGGCTCGGTGGATCGGATGATCGATGCGAGGGTAGACGTGGCCGGAGGCTTGCCTTTGCGTTTCTCAGCTACGCAGGTGGCTTCGGTTATAAAGGGCATGACCAGAGGGAAGTCTCCGGGGCATGATGGGCTCAGCGTCGAGCATTTGAAGCACGCTGGGGTACATCTTCCCAGAGTATTATCCTTGTTTTATTCTTTATGTATATCTCACTCATACCTCCCCGCAGAAATGATGAGAACGGTAGTGGTTCCACTCATAAAGAATAAAACAGGCGATATTTCGGACGTTGATAATTATAGACCGATCTCCTTGGCAACGGTGATGGCAAAGGTGTTGGATTGTCTGCTGGACTCAAGTTTGGATCAATTTATCAATCTTCATGACGCTCAATTTGGGTTTCGGCCTAAATTATCTACCGAAAGCGCCATCTTGTGTCTAAAGCAGACTGTCCAATACTACTCATGCAGAAAGACACCTGTATACGCTTGCTTTCTGGATCTTTCTAAGGCATTTGACCTGGTATGCTATGACCTTCTATGGGATAAGCTTCGAGGGACGGGCGTACCGGAAGAAATTATAGCGTTATTGCGTTATTGGTATTGCCATCAGGACAATAATGTCAAATGGGGTGAGACGTTGTCTGACACGTACAGGTTGGAATGCGGGGTGAGACAAGGGGGAATTACCTCACCGAAACTTTTCAACCTGTACGTAAACGAGCTGATCGTGAGACTCAGTGGCAGACCAGTCGGCTGCTGGATAGATGGATTACCCGTCAATAATTTTAGTTACGCAGACGATATGGTGCTGCTGGGTCCCTCGGCCGGCTCTGTCAGGCAGCTTCTTGACATTTGTGTTAAGTACTGCGGCGATCACGGCCTGGTTTATAACGCCAAAAAAAGTGAATACATGATCTTTGAGGCCCGAGGAAATAATGTCACCTACGAGCCTGTTATAAAATTGAAAGACGTACCTCTAAAAAGAGTGAAACTATTTAAATACCTAGGGCATTATATTTCCGAAGACCTCAAAGATCATGCCGACATTGAGCGTGAGCGACGAGCGCTAGCTGCTAAATGTAACATGCTGGCCCACAGATTTGCGCGTTGTAGCAACGAGGCCAAGTTAACATTATTCAAGGCTTACTGCCAAACGTTCTACACGTGCGCTCTGTGGGCCAGATACTCTAAGAAAGTACTGGACACGCTCCGTGTCCAATACAATAATGGATTCAGGGTGTTGTTGGGATTGCCGCGATATTGCAGTGCATCGGGCATGTTCGCAGACATGCGGACAGACGATTTCTGGGGCATGTTGAGAAAAAAGACCGCATCCCTTCTGCTCAGAATGCGTGGCAGTTCCAACAGCATTCTGAAAATGTTTGCGCACAAAACAGCGGAACCCATGCTTGAGCATTTTGTTGACGTGCTGGTGTGGCAAGCCACACCTACGCCTAGATAAAGACAAAGATAGCTCAAGCATGCTGTATATGTTTTACTCATTTTTATTTTATTTATTTTTTAATTGGTAAATTTTTCATACTTTCATTTTTAAATTTAAGTTTTGATTTTTTAAATTTTTATTTGTACTTTTTAAAAATAATTTTAATTTAATTTAATTTTTTAATTTTTAACTTTTATTGTCAAAATTTTACAAATTTCTAACGTGAAATGTCCTAATTAGGTTCTGTTTAATTTTAGTTACTACTAACCTTAGTTTATAAGTTTTTCTGTAATTACTAACAAGTGGACCGTAGTTGTCCGAATAAAGAAATTTTATTATTATTATTATTATTATTTACTTTAACAAGTAATAGGAAATGTCCATAACAGCTCTTTCAGAAAATCGAAAAGAAAAATTTCACTTTAACCGCAACACAACCCAGCTTCTATAAATTTGTCCACTCCGCGGTACTTTTTAGAGGCAATCGTGGGGCTCGATAGCGTTTGAAGTAAACTCGATGTTTTAAAAAGAAAAATATCTCGCTATAATTTATTTCTGTTTGTATTTACTTTTAAAAACCGACAAATTGCATTGCAACCCTCGCTACGTTTCAAAATTTTGAAGCAACCACTCCCAGCATTGACAGTATAAACATTGCTGTCGGAAGTCAATAGAATATTGGATTTAGGAGAATACGTTCACTTAAATATTCAACATCATCATCAAACCATTATGAGTACCAATGAGTTTCGTAAGTCGGGTTGTGAGAGAGTATTTCAACAAAAGACTACAAAGTTAGGACAAAAACACATGCTCATTGTTTAGGCTAGCTCTGCCCACGGCCTACTCGCATAATTAGAATTTAAATAGGTGGGTAGTTAGGTAATTGGTTTAATATAGAAGTAATACTCAGCTGGTCAATTATTATAAAGTTTGAAAAGTACCTATTGATTGTATGATTTAAAGTTTTCGATATCTATTAATACTTACTGCTAAATAATAGGTAATGAATGCTAAATGAAAAAAAAAAAAATTAAATTGTAACATTTTAGGAAATGAAAATATTTTTCCGGATTTAAATCGCGTATATCTGTTTTTTTCATTGACTTACAATTATATGGACGTCGGGTCCGCGCTAAAAAGTGTCCGCACTTGTAAGGCGCTAAAATCGTATACAGAGCGCGACACTCCGCTTTAGTCTTCATTTGTTCTACTGACAGCGCGATACTGCGATGACATTACAATTTAAATTTCGAATAGGTTGACTTGGGACATTTTTTTCGTGGTTTTTGTATCAGACCCGTCGTCCATTTATTTGTAAGTCAATGGTTTTTTTAAACAAACCGATGTTTCGACAAAATAGACAAAAAAAAACTAAAAAAAAATAGGGTAGTTTGCATTAGTATTAGACATACCTGGTTGAATACTGTACCACCTCAGTCAACCGTGACCATGTCACCTGTAAAGGGCCCGAAACGTCAGTTTGTTTGAAAAAACAAATATACGCGATTTAAATCCGGAAAAATAGTTTCATTTCCTATGTGTAACAATAGCGAAAACCTAAAGAACTCGATATGTAACATTTTATTTTATATTAATTTACTACATAAACCTCATTCAGAACTGAAAATGTTCATTCAAATAAAAAAAAATCATTAGGGATGACATTTGACCATTTTATAAATTATTAATTACTGGTAATTGTTATCATGAATTCATTTATATAACCCACTGCTGGGCCCGGGTCTCCTCTCAGGCGAGGGTTTAGGTCATAGTCCGCCATGCTGGCCCAATGCGTGTTTGAACTTCACAGATTTTCCGAAAGTTGTGAACCGTCTTCGACCTGCAGGTTTAATTACGAAGTTTTCCTTAACAGAAAAGGCCATGGCAAATTTCAAATTAAATTTCGAACGTAAATTCCGAGAAACTCAGATATGCGACCCCGGATTCGAATCTTTCTCTGTCTGTTTGAGAGGCCTACCAGGCCTACCAGGTCAAACCACTAACTAGGCTAAACAGCTTGTCTAATTTTTATGTTGGTTTCAAACTACCTACTTACTAGTCATGTCAAATTTCCATTGAACAAAATTCATCACGGACATGACTTTAAGATTAGTATTCTCAATAATCTAATCGAATTTCGGGGAAAATATTGAAATTGTAGTAACTGTATAGCAGTCTGAGGTGATAACCCTAAAATTCAAATTATGTGTGTGTTTGTTGATATTTATTCTATATCGAATTTGGCTAGTAGGGGCATACCACACCATTAAACTAATTGAAATATATAAATATAAGACAATATACAAACCAACACATAACTTAAGATATTACATTACCTTAGACTTACCTTTGAAATTGGATATTTGTATTTTATATACTACGCACCTTCTACATCGGTTTACCTTCTTCAAATAACTACAACTAGCCATTGATAGAAAAGATAATACAATTCAATACGACGATATGAAATCGCAATGTTATGTTATCCGAAATTCCAAGGCCCAAATTAAATTTAAGTGGAAGAAAATATCTATAATACCTGTCAACTTATGTCTCAGGGTGACAGACGCTGTGGCAGTGCCCCTAAGATCTTTGCGATTTAAAGCTCTGATCGGCACCGAAACCGAAAATTCATAACGAATAGCCGTGTCGTTACTACGGTGGGTAGGGTGGCAGTTCTACACTGGACGAACACTTTAACAAGGAGATTTACTGCTAATAAAAACTCACCTGATGGAAAGTGCCGGTTAGGTCAGGCAATGGCGCATGCACACCTCAATGTTACACCAAAACGACAAAGCACGCTGGCTATGTTAGAATAGTGTCAAACATCCTGATAAAATTAAATAAACGGGAACAAGTTAGGGTTTTGTAATGAATATTAACGGGCGAACTCTCCGAATCAGCCCTGACAAGGGCCACGGAACTCCGCCGAGCCCAAAATAAATCACGCTTAGTTTTGCTTTTGAGCTCATTTCCGCTTTGTTCCTTGGAGATAACACTCTACTGAAAAGATATTGTATTGATAAGTAGACGTTAAAGATTTTATAGAATAATAATGTAATCATATTAACTTACTTACTTTCACTCGCTCTGACTAATACAAAAATTCCTTTACGATTAAGGCTGCAAAATTGTGGAACGATCTCCCATTTGAAATCCGACATTCTAAGTCGCTACCTATTTTCAAAACCGGATTGCATAAATGTCTTTTATCGCAGTCCTAGTCTGCAACGTGTGTATTAGTAAGTATAAGTTTATTTAGGTATATTTATATATACATATATCTACGTAGGTATAATATATCGTTCTTTATTAAATATTTTATAAATGACTATGTCTTTATTTTAATAATTTTTTTTTTTTATTGAATTGATATTCAATTATTTTTTGTGAAATTACTCCACTAGTTTGTTATAATTATTAATACAAAGATCGAACACTTAGAAAAAACACTCAGAAAAAATTCCTTCGATCCGGTCGGATTCGAACCGACGTCTTCTTGCATACCGTGCCAGACGCTATACCAACTAAGCCACGGAACGAACCAATGGACCTCACGAATTTTTCAATGTGCTTGCGGCGTGTCTTTGTACTTGGTCTTTCAACGACTTTTTAGTCGTAGCGCCATCTATGAGAAATTGTCTTTATTTATTTTTTTTATATTTGTAAAATTGGCACACTACGTCTCCCGCTCCGATTAGCTTTCCTCTAACTCTAAGGTTGTCTGGTAGAGATCGCTCTTAGCGATAAGACCGCCTTTGCCCACATTAGGTTTAAGTTGTTTATGTACTATTCTTGTTCTTGTGTGTGAGCAATAAAGTGTTTATTTATCCATCTATCTATCATATTCCTGATGGTTTTGTTTTATGATATCATTTGAAAAAGTGCGCCTGATTGTAAGCGACACACCTACCAATAGCAATTGCGTTAGGAGCATTGTCATTGTACTGAAGTTGACTTGCTTTTTATAATAAAAGATCTGTGGGAAAGTGATGATAAGGTCGACGATGGAGCATGCACATAAAAAGACCCAAGATACAGCGTGATAAGTCGCATATGCCTGTCAAAACGTAGTAATATTCACGTTACTGCTTGACGGCAGAAATAGGTGAGGTTACTTCCCTGGACCAACTCTTTTACAAAAAGCTCTATTGCTATTACTATTCTTTTTTTATTACATAGCTTGATGCTGTCAAGTAGATCCCCGTTTAACACTAATAAATAGTACTCTTGATCTGGCCCTTTGTAAGGACAAATAGAACCAGTTCGACGTATGTATATCGAGGTCTACTTGTTCCTACATTTTCTTCACTTTTTATCTGTAAAGTTTTTGGGAATTTACATTGACTCGTATTTAAATTGGCAGCCTGAACTTAGTAAATTAGAAAATAAAATAAGTTCAGCTTGCTATTATCTTCGATCCTTGCGGGATGAAGCCTCTGTCGCCGCCTTAAAAATGGTTTATCATGCTATAGTCGAGTCGCATTTAAGATATAGCATCAGGTTTTGGGGTAACAGCTATGACTATAATGTAAAGAAAGCCTTCACTCTTCAGAAAAGAGCAATAAGAACCATAACTAGAATTCCACATTGGGAGTCGTATAGACCTTATTTTAGACAACTATCTATATTAACAGTTCCTTGTCTCTATATTTAGGAGTTGTTAACAGGCGTGACTGAATGTTCGTCTGAATTTAACAAGGAGATCGAGTCAGACAGGCTTGTTACTAGGAAGAAGGATAGCCGTGGTGTAATAGCACCAAAGTTAAATATTATAAAGCATAGCCCTAGATACCAAACAACAAAAATATATAATAGTCTCCCTAGTGAACTTAAAATGGTACAAGATCACGTATCTTTCAAAAAGCGTTTGAAACGTTTCTTATTGGAAAAATCATTTTATTGTATTGATGAATTTGCTGGGACATTAAATTAAATTGTATTTAACGAGGAATAGGATTCATAATTTGACATTGTTATTGATTATTATTATTTGACATTATTGTATTATTGCTATTATTTTGCATTTAATTTGTATTGAATCATGCCGATGACATTTAATTTGACATCGTTACTGTTATTGTATTATTATAATTATTTTGTACTAATGACTAGTTAATATATTAATTTATTTTCGTTTTGTCATTTGGATATGATGTTAGATTTTAATTGTAATTGTATTTTCTTTTTTCCAACACAAAGAATATTGTTAAGGAAATTAAATAAATAAATAAAATAAATAAATAAAGCTCTAAGTAGCACTGCAACTGTTATGGACATGCGTGTAGCTTACTGTCAGGCGCACAATTTGTTCGTCCCGTCACTTGATATTAAGTCCTTTAGCTTGGTGTTAGGGCACGCAGGGAGCGATATGAGGTGGACTATCTTTTGAATCTCACCGCATATATAATCCAAGTTACAATCATCCGAAAATCTCCATATGAGCAAATTGTCCTTACTCTGGCCAACTTGAGCGTATTTAAAGACTCCCAAATCGGCCTTAGCAATTCGAGTCTAGATGGTAGGTATTGTTTCACGCCAAAAATTTATTATTATATATGGACGTATTCTGAACCACAAGTCAGAACAGAATTAGAGTTTACGATGGAACGAACTCGCTCAGACGATTTCTATTTAATTATATTTTCTATTTGAGAAGAAAATTTAAAAGTACATTTATCGGATCAAAACAAACCAATGTTTCGAGCTCTTTACAGATCCCATGATCACGGCTGATTCTAAAGACGACTATCTCGGTGGTCTAACGGTTTACACTGAGGACGCTGAATACGGAGGTCCCGGATTCGATCCCCGGTAAGACAAATTTGGGAAATAAACTATACAGATTTGGTTTTGGTCTGGATGTTCTGGGAAGGAATTCCTTATGTTTGAGTTCAGGCAATTGTTGTGTATATCTGGTAGATAAGAGCTCTAAACCAGCGCTCCGGCACTCTCTCAAGGTTACGCGATAAGTGTCTACCGCTCAGCGCGCCGACCTCGACGCAAGTGCTCACACATGTCTTTCATTTATGAGCATTCGGCTCCGCATGACTGCACAAGGCGGACCACATTATTTTCACCTTTCGGAGCGCGTGCTTAGGTTCCTTTTTCCTCGTATTGAGCGCCTGATGTCAGTAGTCAGATTTTGTAGCAGTATTTTCGATTTTGTACAAGAGTATCTGTTACGTAAAAAAAAGTTTCATTTTCTTTTATATGTTAATAAGATTCGTTCCAATAAATAGGTTTGGAAAATTAAACACGAATACAATATAGAAATTTGAATGCTAAGGCTAAATTAAATTTTGATTGAGTTCGGTACGCGGGTTTTCTACCGCAAAATTGCCTCGAGGAACAACTAACAAAACACAAAGGAGACAAACTCAAGGTAACTTGTGCATTACCAGTGGAGATATAATTTTATATGCCTGCGGCTAATGAAGACTAATCGATCGCTCTCACCGCCATTTTTCCTTCGAGGCATTATTCTTGTTCACCAGTTCTGAATACGGCCTTCGGAGGTTCCGGAGCGTGGGAAAGCTATTTGTTATCAATTTCAATTTTGAATTGGTGCATTTTTGAAAGCTGAATTTTTCCGAGCGAAGTTTGAGTAATGACGGTGGAAAACATCCAGATTGCTAGG
>NW_020655924.1:0-37901 GCF_003589595.1 Hyposmocoma kahamanoa
GGCGTTCGACATGAAAATATTAAAGAAAAGCTATAATTTACATGAAGCTCGACTACAGAAGTAAAATAGAGTTTATTGGTACGCAGCACTAGTATTCTGCGTTACCATACAAGAAAAATTAGCCAGGATTGGTGTTTTCAAAAATAAGTCAAACTAAACCCATTGACGATATTGATTTTATAGAAAAATCGTTCACCAACAAGTAATAAAAATGTGAATGGTTTAAATAATAGATTACACCAACACTTAAGAGTTTCAACTAATTTACTAAATATTTTTAAACTATAATTTTTAAACTATAACGTCAAAGTGACATTTTGTACAAGAATGGTGAAAAATTACAAGAAGAGAAGATAAATTTTGTTTTAGTTTTGTATTTACGAGATCTACCAAAAAAATGTGTTACACTACGTCTGAAGAAGAAGAATTAGTTCAACAATATTTACACCGACTCTCTGATACTGATAGTAAAGACAGCGAAATTTATGCTTTATGGGCAAAAATAATTAGGTAATAGTTATTTGTTATGCAAGGTTGCAAAGTTGTTGTTTGAGCGAAGGACTTCAAGATTCAAATCAAAATAGAATCCTGAGCGTAGCGAGGGTTTCAAGCCACGAGACGCAAAACAAATTTGCTGGCGAGCGAAACACACAACTTTTCACCTCACTATAGCGAGGAAAATGGTAGATGAAAAAAAAACTTGATAATGATTTCTAATGAGAGAAAAAGCCTTTCCACGAGCTAGTGAGGTGAAAAAGATACTTGTAAAAATCACCGTCTGCGCTAGAAAATCACATCACATTCTTTTGCGAATCAATGATACAAACATTTTCGAACGGTTCCGTCTACAACATTTCAAAAGTGCAATTTTTAAAAAACTGTACTAACTTAGGAAATGAGACTATTTATCCGGATTTAAATGGCCTATATTTGTTTTTACAAACAAACCGACGTTTCGGGTCCTTTACAGGTCCCATGGTCACGGTTGACTGACTAACTTGTACTAACTTGTTTTGTTCTTCAAATCGCATTACACAGAATATTATGTTTTTGTCTTTAAATTTTGATTTTATAAAGATTTCTGGGATTAGTTGCCTGGAAGCTATTTCCTTGGAAGAAGAGGCATCTTCTTCAACAAGAAAATGTTCACATTGTGTAGGTCAGACCATTAGGAACTACGAAATGTCAAAAGTAATAATTTGATTTGAACGCGTAATATATTCTTTAATACATACTTTAGGTGCTACAATATTTTATTGAATAATTTATGTATGTCAAACAACTCAATGACAACCCTTTACCAAAGAGAATATATAACAGAACTGTACTGACGAACATTTTCTAAGCGACGTACCTATGAGGTATCTGAGGTACCTATTACAACGAAATAAGGGCCATATATTCCTGGTAACACATTAGCGATACAGCTCTTTAAAAATATCAACTCTCGTTTGCACTGAAATATAGACAGGCCAACTACTGACCTGTGTGTACGTCTCCGTATATTCCAAAAAATATTCTGTATTTATTGCAATAAAGATAATATCTCTAACAATGCCGTGCTGTTCTATTCGATGGTGTGGAAAAACCAGCAACATATCTAATTACAAAATAAATGGACTCACATTTCATCGGTAATTAAATATTAAATATGTAATTTTGCAATTTTCGTCCATTATAGCAAAGCTCTAGTTAACTGGTCGATTTGAAATGCCCCGATTTAATGGGGATATTCAAAGATGGTTGCCGTTCTGGGCGCAGTTCAAGAAGATTGACTCTGACGAGACCATAGACAAAGAAGACAAGTTCCAATATTTGATCCAAAGTATGGAGGCGGGGACAGGTCCACGAGAGCTAGTGGAAGGCTTCCCTCCGTCAGCAGAGAATTATCATAAGGTTCTCGAACAATTGAAAGAACGATTCGCGAGAGATGACTTGCTGACGGAGTTTTACGTACGAGAACTGCTTCAATTAACTTTAAGTCAAGCCAAAGGACTTACCAGTTCTTCTCTGAGGTCATTATACGATAAGATCATGACACAAATTATGGCGCTAGAGTCGCTTGGCGTTACACAAGAAAAATTTGCGGCTTTTTCTTGTTTCCATTAGTTGAGTCGGCGTTGCCAACAGATATATTACGTGTGTGGAATCGATCTCAACTGCAAGTTCAACTGGGGAGTCAACTGACTAAGTTACTTCAGTTCGTGAAATTAGAAGTAGAATCTGAGGAAAGAATAAAGCTGGCTCATAGTAATCAAGGTAGAGACTATGAATTTACTGAAGCGCCAGGTCCATCAGCAGCGTTGTTTTTCGACAGTAAGTAAGAGCAAGAACGTTAAGAATGTAAAGGCAAAGGAGAAAGATCAAACTGATAAGGTTTGATCTTTCACGCAAGTTTGGAATGCAATTCTGTTACAAAATGTCTTTAGAGAAACGACGTCATTTCTTGAAGCGGAAAAACTCATGCTATGTATGTTTAAAGGTCGGTCATAAGGCAATGAAGTGCAGGAAATATGTAGAATGTATTGCTTGTGGAAGACGACACTTTCCTATCATGTGTGAAAGTTTGTTTGGCCCAAAACAAGAGGTGTCGAAGAAATCGAAAGATGGACAAGCAGTATTAAGTCAAGTGACGTCTTGTCAAAATACCGAATTTACTACAAGCATTGATGGTTAATCTAATAAATGGGAACAAAACGGTGACGGTACGAGCATTGCTAGATTCAGCAGCTCAGCGATCATTTATTAAGAGAAGTGAAGCGAAAAAAAAAAAAAAAAAAAAAAAAAAAATAATCATTTCATGATTTCATTATTGCTCAAACAGAGATGAACCATACATTATTCGGTGGAGTAGTAACACAAAGGAAAAACCATAAGTTGTATGAGTTAATTATTGAGAATATTGATGGTAGTAATCGAACTAAGATACAGGTCTTAGAGCAAGATAGCGTCTGTGGTCATTTACCTAAAGTTAAGTATGGTAGTAACTTATTGTCAAAGTTGCAGCAAAAGGGTCTACATATTACTGACCATATGAATGAGGAAAAAAAGAGATCAGTTTATTAATAGGTTCTGATTTTTTAGGTAAATTTTAGATTCCGATGGGACGGCCAGTACAGATTGATGATTTGTTGGCTATGGAGATTAAATTGGGTTGAACTATCGAGGGCCTTACAAATGAGGTATACCACTTTAGTACTCAATGCAACTGCAGGTAAGTGCACAAGTTTGTACATTTGATGTTGAGGGCATATGGACACCCGAGTTAAAAACGAAGACTAGGACTGAGGCGAAAGTATTAATTAAAGTATTAGTAATTTTTTGAACAAACCATACCAATTGATAATGAAGGGCGTTATTTATTTATTTATTTATTTTATCTAAGGAGACCAACAGCTTTAAAGCAAATTAGTCGTTAACAGTAAAAACTGATGTACAATTATGAAATACAATTTCCTTGGAAAGGTACAGTTGATAGTCTGCAAACAAATTTTGATATTGCGAGGCGCAGACTCAAATCAACTACCAAAAAACTAGTTAAATTGGAATTATTAGATAATTACAATAAGGTGTTTGATGTATGGTTAGATAGTAACATAATTGAGGAAGTGGCCATTGATGACACATGTAGAGGTCACTACTTACATCATCACGCGGTTGTTAAGGAGTCCAGTGCGACAACTAAAATAAGGCCAGTTTTTGACGCTTCAGCTATCGGTAAGAATGGGTTATCACTAAATGACTGCTTAGAGAAGGGGACTAACTTAATAGAACAAACACCAAGGCTATTGATAAATTTTAGGAAGGGGGCGATTGGTATCACCGCCGATATTAAGAAGGCGTTCCTACAAATATCAGTCAATCCGGGTGACCGTGAGTTTCTGAAGTTTCTTTGGTGGAATGACATACAAGATTTAGACAAAGGTTTTAAAACATATGGGTATCGACGCGTTGTGTTTGGAGTGACAACCAGCCCGTTTCTGTTGTCAGCAACAATATTACACCATTTGAAAAAGTATGAATGTGAAGTAGCATTGATGATGAAGGATTCATTCTATGTAGATAATTTGGTTGCAAGTGTGAACAGTGTAGAAGAAATGAATCAGTTTATAAAAGGTGCAAAAGATTTGATGAATGAAGGAAAATTTGAGCTTAGGTGTTGAGTCTCAGATCCTGTTATAACTGAAGAAGAAGATAAAACTATATCAGTGTTAGGAGTACTATGGGATCCTAAAAATCATGAGTTGTGTTGTAAGGTGTCAGAAATACCGCAAAATCCGAATATAACTAAGAGATTTTTGTTGTCATTGGCACAGAGTTTTTTTGACCCATTAGGTTTTGTATGCCCAGTATCGTTGATTCCAAAGCTATTAATTCAAGAATGTTGGATCCAAAAAATTGATTGAGATACAACATTGCCTACAGATTTAGCTGATCGAGTGAGTAAGTGGCTTAAGAATATTGAATGCCTAAAAGACTGTAAATTGCCGCGACGCTTATATTTTATTTAAATTACCCATTTATATGTTTTTTAAATGTGGGACCATAATATAACGAACAGCGCAATAATATATAATCATTGCCAAATTACGTTTTGTTCATGTTGTAAATGTTTAAAGAGGTTTTTACTAAATTTCTGTAAACAAAATATGCTGAATACTTGGAGCCAGAAGTGGAAGCTTTGGTGTGAGAACTGAGAGACAGCACCTTAGGTGGTTATAGCTTTTTAATATATGCTTTACAAATACCAGGATGCGTTTTACAAAATGCTTTATAACTTTTACTAAACATTCCAGTTATTGCAACTAGCAAAAATCATGTGGGCCCTCAGTCCACACACACATCACGGGAGAGGGGAGCAACCACCTACCATTCAATAAAAGGGTATTGGATCGGGTATTTGATAGACTTGTTTTCACGAACCCTATCGATTCGGTAAGCATATCTTCTATTTACCCCAACGAAATGCTTACCAAATTTATACAATTAGTTCGGGTAGTTAATTTCCATCACTGGAAAACCATAATAGGGTTACCCTATCAAGTATTTATAGAACGTGGTCAAGCTATTATAAAGTCTACGCGCAATCCATTCGACTTGTAATTAATTGCACTGCCGGAGAATAAAAAAGTAACTAGGTCTCCGCTCTCACTCTCCGCCCCGCCCATAGAGGCTGAAAGCGAGCCGTTCACGACTTGATTAAAATTTATTTTTTACGAAGGAATCGTACTTTATTGACGTATATGGTGGATGCGAAAATTGTGCCATTTACGGCTATTTATCTTCTTCATCTGAATGAAGTTAAAAAACCTTTTTATCAGATTTCGAATTTTCGAAACAGCATATTGCGATTCCTTATTAGATTGGTAGATAAGACACTTTATTTTATTTACAATAAATTACATACTGCTAACAGATTAATATCCAAACGCAATAGTAATCTTACGGCTACGTGATAGTATTTAAGTATATACAAATTAATATCATTAAAAAAATACAATTGATACAATAAATCGAACAAAATTGAAAAATTACATGAAATTAAATATATTACATTGTAACTACATTATTATAATACTATTACTGCAATATTATTATTATTATAAATATTGGAATATTTTTCGAGTCACATAATACTGCTGGTCTCCAGTCAAAGATTCAAAATAGCGTCACGCGGAAACCACGAACTTAAATATGTCCAACGAGGAGTCAAAGAGAAGCATTTGGCTAAGACATTTAAGCGCTCTTGGCAGAGGGGCTAATTTACGTACCTACGATCGTATAGCACGTATTGCAAACAACCTTTTTCTGCGAGTTCACACCAAATTTAATCTAGGCACCATAAAATATTTCGCCCGGGAATCGAACCTGGGACCTCTGCGTGGCAGTCGGGCATGGTACCCGTTCGGCCACAGAGGCAGTTAAGATGAAGGTAGTGGGATAAAGCAGGGGGTAATAACCATACATTCTTTTATAGAGATTACGGACAAATAATTTTTGAATTTTTTCTAGCGCTAATATGTGGGTGTAATGGACGGGATTCCAAACAATGCTATTACTCTCCAGCTTACTAAGAACGAAAGTGTTAAATACAAGACTGGATGCGAAGCTACCCCTGAAGGACTTTGATTGTTTTAAGATGAAACATTTACTTAATTTTGAGATATGTTCTCCAAAAGTCAGCTTAGCATCGGACCAAGTACCTAAATCTTTGACAGATTGGGCCCGGCTGATCTGAGTGTCTTTTGTTTTGTAAATATTTGTTTGCGAGAGCGGTAAATGACATGATGATACATTTGTCAGCGTTTAACATTGACTTACAAATAAATGAACGACGGGTCTAATACAAAAACCACGAAAAAAATGTCCCAAGTCACCCTATTTAAACGTAGTGACATGTAAAGGAATATAAAAAGCTAAAACGTTGAATTTAAATTGTAATGTCATTGCAGTACTGCCTAATTTTGCTTGCAACAATTGAAAGGCGCAAAAAAACACCATATTCAGCATCTACTGGAAACTTACCAAAATGCACCATATGTAGCTTCTGGTGAAAACTACTTGAACACAGGTATAATGGAGTGGAGCCTTTATTATTTGTAAATAAATTTTATACGTAAATGTTGAATTTTATACAATGCCACTTATTACGAGTTAGGGCGTCTGACTTTTTTTTCTTGAGTTTCGAGAATTCTCGTACCCGATTTCTCGAGTTATTCGAGATTTTTTTTAAAAACCGTAAAAAATCAGCTCAATCAACTATAAAACTAAATGTGAACTTTTCGAAAGTTGTTTTGACCTGGGTGTTCTCGAGTTATGCCCCGGAATAAATTCCATCGTTCTTGGTCCCAGGTTCGATTCCCAGTAGAATCAATTTGGGAAATGAACTTTTGTAAATTGGTTCTGCTCTGGGATTCTGTTGCTCTGATACTCATGGGGAGTATGTACAGAGAGTTCCCTAGTTTCAGACCAGGTCTTGGTATTCTCTTGTAAGACAATCGTCTTACAATAGAATACCAAGACCAGAACCATTTAGAAAAGTTTATTTGTTAAATTGATCCTACCGATATCGAACCCGGGAACATCTCATCTAGTGCCCACAGTGAAAACCGTTAGGCTATCAAGGTTGTTACTATTTGTATTATTATGCAGTGTTTTTATCCGCATTGATGTAATCACATACCAAAGCTTTAATATTATGGTCTTTTATCAAGCTTGCATCTGCTTTGGTTTCCTTTCCTTTTTTACCATTTTCTTAACCTGTTCGTGCATAGTACTGAAATTATACTACGCTCAAAAACGTCACCACTTTTCAGACGCCGTAATGCTTACATTGATTAAATATAATTATTACGGTTTATCACTGACGACGGTTGATTCCGTCAACAGGCATAGTCGTACTGCTCATAGTATTTGCAAATGTTTCATGTGCATGAAAAAGTACGGCTATGACGGTAGTAGGGTATTTGCCGTTGTGAGATAATTACAAAATTAAAATGCGCGATATTGATTGCGCAAGAGAATCGCTTTCCAAAATAAACACTTGGGTACTAATTAATAATAATAATTATAATAACGCACACACTCAACATTGCCCCGCATTAGGGAAACCCTGTGTCGCGGGTGCCATGGACACACATGTAGACAACCACAAATTACACCCAAACTCACGAGAGAAATAAATGTAGGCCATACACATATTTCTCCTGAAAAACCTAAAAAAATACTTTCGGGATTATGGAAATTCATGCAAACGTTATTTCGGGCAAATGTATTTTCGGTCTTCTGATTCGTAATCCCGAGCCGTAGAAAGAGTACAACAATATTTGAAAGTATTACTAACATGTATTAAAAAATATTTTAATAATAACATTAGCATCAAAGCGACTCTATGAAATTTTGTTGTAAATATTTCAAACGCTTGTGTTTCAAACAATTGAAATTGACGTGATGGGTCTCGTTCAGTCTTTTACGCAAGCAATGAGTCGGAAAGAGACAGTTAGCTATTCCATTATTTTAATTGCTTTTGTAATTTATATTTACGATTAATTTAAATATAAATTAAATACTATAGTATTTAGTATTTTATGCACTAGTATATATATATACTAGTGCATAAAATAACACTTTTAAATGATAACTATGATAACACAAAATAGTACTTACTGAAAATATGGTATACCACCCTGTTTTTTCACTTTAGTAGAGTAATTTTTACAAGGTTTTACTACACAATACGGCATCATTGACAAGCGCGCTGTCAGTCGAACAAACGAAGACTAAAGCGTGATTGACGCTCTGTATACGATTTTAACACCCTGTAAGTTCGGATATTTTTTAGCGCGGACCCGACGTCCATTTATTTGTAAGTCAATGGCGTTTAAGGTTAACCTGTGGTCATTACCCCAACTAAGCACGTTAATAATATCCCTCTGCAGAAGCTCACAGACAGCCTCAGACCTAATAGTCATGGCCAACTTAATATCATCCGCAAACATAGACACTTGCTGTACTGGATGGTAAGCGGCAAGGCGTTAACCAGAATCAAGAACATGAGTGGTCCCAGACAACTACCCTGACCCACACCAGAGTATACTGTATAGGATGTGCCTTGACATTTTTTGTAAAGAAACATTAAAAAGAAAATATTTTAGTGTAAGTAATGTTTGTAGTGTTATTCACTTACTATGTTAAGACTTTTAAATTAAAGTATATAATAATAAATGAAGGTCACAAACCGTTCAATGTACCTATTTTACACCTGATGTCAACTAATTGTAGGACTATAGTTACTGTTGTAGTTTGAGTACGTGAAAGATGTACAAAATATTACAAAATGCAATACAAAATACAATTCAATCACACAATTTTTTTTTGAATTAAAAGATTAATAAACACGTATCATTTACACCAAATAAACAATTATTATTAACTGCCTCCATGGTCGAACGGTTACCACGCTGGACTGCCACGCAGAGGTCCCGAGTTTGAATCCCTGGCTGGGAGAAATATTAGTAATTTGTGGTTGTTTGTGTGTGTCCACCCGCGATACAAGGTTTGCCTAGGGCAGAGCTATGAGTGTGTGCGTTATTATTTTTTTCACACAAACTGTACTGGATACAGTTTAAAAAACACCGCTCGTGCATGTACTCGAGCGCGACTCGTTCCATCCACAGACTTGAGCATAATGCTAGAGAGCTAATGTCGAACTCGAGTCCATTCGGACTAACACGATGAGCTCGTAATACATCGAGCAGTAAAGCCTGTCTTCATGAGTCAAGTTTTGTGATAGACTCGAGCCCAAAAAGGTAAAGACGCCTTCCACGGCCCGTGACTTAGGAAATTCCCCTATAAGAATCTTAGGGAATTCCCCTACTCAAATAGGAACCGAGTGGCGCACTGTGCTTTAGAGGCCATTTTTTGGACATGTGCTGTTTATTCCAAAAACCCATAACCTACATCTCGTAATTTAAAACGTTAAGATATATAACTTCCGAGTGACAAATGTGCAGTTATGGAAAAAACAATTTTTGAAATTTACTTAAATTTTATTAGGATAAAGTAATAAAAAAAATACATAGTTTAATAGTACGTCTTAAGTAGCACCTCCAAGATCTTTTTACCAGGCTCGAAACTTTGTTAGATTTATAGTGAATTATTTTTTAATTTTCGTTTTGATTTTTTTTTATATTCCGCCGTATTTGAAAAAGAATTTATATCATTATTGAGGTATCATATTCCTTATTTCTCACAAAAAAACGAATTTAAATCACATGAAGTCTAGAAGTCACACCCCGCAATTTAATTTTTTCAGGGTTGTCACTTTAATAAGGTACTTTTGTGTCTGAATATTTTGAAACAAAATGGGCCTTATTTTAAAGAATATTAATACTTTTTCTTTATCATGCAAGACTACACAATCTTTAAAATCATAGTATTTTTTTTTAAATTTTTCTGTAGATACAGCTAAAGGTATTTTCATTTGTTTCTTGGTTTTGTACTTTGTAGTAGGGGGTGGAAATGCAGGATATTATGTTGCTGGATATCTAAGTATAGAAAATTAGAACTATAAACACTTAAACTCCTCGGAATAATATACTCCCAGACACAAAATTCGAGCCACCTTGCATTTTCAGTATTAAATGCTCTAAGTTGTAAAACCGGGAAACTTTTTCTTCAACGATAACAATAATTTTGTATTCTTACCCACAGACCACATAAATACTAGTAATAGACTGGTTAGTGGGCGGAGTCCGCGTTACCTAGCTTATGAACAGACGTTCATATGAGTGTCAACACCGCGTCAGTCGTCGTTCAAATGTGATACATGATTATTTTGTGGAAAAAACAGAAATATGCCGAATTGTGCCATTATATCATGTCGCGTAAGAAGCCAAAGTTAAAAAAATACGAGTGATTTCATTTCATCGGTAAGTACTAAAACTCGGTATTTTCTAATATTTTGAACAATACAATACTATAATTTCGAAACAAAACTATTTTCTTGCAACTCGGTAATAACAATATACATTGGTTGCTAGCCATCACCGCCGTCAAAAGAACAATTCGAATGACGCTCAATGAATTGCCTGCACTAGCGTCGTATTACACTTGGTACTGGGTTCGCGTGTTCAAATTATCGATATGTAGAAATTTTGTATTTAGAAACCCGGTTTTGGTTTAGTTCAATATATATTTTTTTATTATAGCGGTACCAATGTGTAAACATAACATTGTTTACAGGTATTTAAAAGCTAACAATTCTGATTACTTAAATGTTTGGTCCCAATACAATTTTCAATTTAAGTAAAAATGATATATTAATGGAAAAAAAGGGAATATAGATAGAAGAGGTACAGTATCGATAATTTTACAATGCACGTAAGCTCGTGGAGTATCAAATGAAGACTTTATGAGATTGGAGATTTTTTTCCCTTATCTATATGATTCCTACCTCACTTGAGTTCTTAGTTTTATCACATACATGATTTACATTTGCAGTTTTTGTATTGATTTATTAGTTTGCCACCGGATCCTTTTTATAGGAGAAATGGGCTGAAGCAACAGGCAGTAAAAGCTGGGTGTAGTAATAATACCTTAAGCGTATTTGGTAACAAATGTGTGCGTGTAATAGTCACCGACGCAAGTTCTCGAAGAAATTGCTTTAAATGCCGTTTCCAAATATTCCGTGACTAACCCTAATTATAGCAAGTATAAAGCAATGCCTAGTTCAGTGTTCTGCTAGTTTTGAAACAATGTCGATATCAATTAAATGTCACATCTCTATCTGTAGAAGGTCAACTTTTTGCTTTTGTTCCAAGAATTTAACTGACTGACAAGAATTTGACTGTAATAATAAAACCTTATTAGAAAAACTTTTTTTTGCCAAAAGTTTTTTATTATTGTCTATTTTTAACCGACTTCAAAAAGGAGGAGGTTCTCAATTCGACTGTATGTTCCTTTTTTTGTATGTATGTTACGCGATAACTCCGGTATTTGTGAACCGATTTTCATGTTCCTTTTGTTGGAAAGGGGATACTTCCATAGTGGTCCCATTTCATTTTGAAGAAAATCATCCACCTTTAAGGGTGGCTGTTCACGCATGAAGATTTATTTTTATAAATGGCGCCTAACTTTAATTTAGGAGCAATTATTTTAATGGTTGATTTTGCTATTTCTCCAATTCAAGGCGTTTTTCTCTCAGTATACTTTGAGTAGTGACAACCGATTATTATTATCTCCAGTGTCAAGTCCTGTATCACTATACTAGGGATACTACTACGGGACTAGCGAACTAGGGGATATTTCAATAAAACTTAGCAAATAGACGTAATTCCACGTTCTTTTGAGGTCGGTTTTTTTAGTACTCTGTACTGATCGTTTCACAATTTATAACCAATCAAAATTATGTTATGAGTTAGTACTCATTTTAATTTTGAAACGGGGTTTGAAAACGTTTTCTTACATTAGTATGTAAGATTACGTTTTCAAATGTGTGCATATGGCGACACCGGTTTTGATACAAATGTTGCTTGATGCCATTTCCATTCTTTTCTTTCTTCCGTGTTCTTACCCGTTTCAAAATTAAAATGCACGGTGGGTCGAATAATGTGTCCGGGAGTGTATAACCGCGTGGTCGCCGCGTAAACCAATAACAAGCACAATGGCGTGAAGTATTTTGTTTTATTTGTAAGTTATATTTGTTTGCTCATTTAAGTTAAAACGTCAATGCTAAATAAATAGAGCGTATTTTAACGGACTTTAAAAAAAGGAGGAGGTTCTCAATTTATTTGTACGTTTTTTTATGTATGTTACGCGATAACTCTTTTCTCTCTTTCGGAATTTGTGAACCGATTTTGAGGATTCTTTTTTTGTTAGAAAGAGGGTACCTCAGTGTGGTCCCATATAATTTTGAAGAAGATAATCCACCTATAATGGTGGCTGTTGCATGAACTCATTTTTATAAATAGCGCCTAAATTTTATTATAAGGAGCAATTATTTTAATGGCTGATTTTGCTGCTTCTTGCCCGTGGACCACCTGACTGGTTCACCTGGTGGACCACGGGCAATTATTTCTTCCCGTGGTTCACCTAGGGATTTTTCTTTTCTCGTGAATCACCTTATTATTAAAAATCGTTTAACATTTCAATTGCAAAGATATAAGACAACTTTATTGTCTATTAATTGAAAATTTAATGAAATGAATTTTTTGGCAGTAGTTGGCCGAAGGACTAAAATACGAATAAATTAAAATTTAAAAGTATTTCACATTTGTAATATTTGTATGTATCTACTTTTTTATATTTTTTAAGTGAATTTGTACAAAATTCGACATAATAATATATATATAAATTAATTAATATTTACAATAGAAGCTTCTCCATTACTCTTGTGTTCAAGTAATTTTCAGTCGAAGCTAAATATGGTGCATTTTGTTAAGTTTCCAGTAGAAGCTGAATATGGTGTTTTTGGGTTCTTAAATTGTTGCAAGCAAAATTAGGCAGTACTGAAATGACGTTACAATTTAAATTAAATGTTTTAGTTTTTTTGAATTTCGAATACGTTACCTGCTCCCCCTTATTGGACAGTGTCGTAGCTGCGTAGCGGTAGAATCATAATCATCTCTGAATTGAAAAAATTGCTACAACTATTGCAAATAAATTGTAGTAAATTTCATATTTAATTTCGTACATAAATTCCAATAAAGAGGTCTGAGGCCGGATTCGACCCCACGGCCTCTGCTTGAGAGACATCACCATTAGGCAACCACGGCTTTTTCGATTAACGTTACATTTATTATAACTTATATTTTACATAATATAAAAATTGTTAATTTACAAAGACTTACCTCAGCCCGTACAAAGTGCCACCGCCGAATAGAACCACTAGAACAACAACTGTAACAATAAGCAGTAATTTCCAGTGGTTCTTTAATATGTCCCCTGCCGCTCTAGACCTGGTGGAAATATCAAAACTTAGCGTCAATACTAAATCTATTACCTGTTATAATAATAATATAGGTATATAATAATAATAATAATAATAATAATAATAATTTATTATTATTATTATTATTATTATAATCTATTACTCATTGGCCGATTGATTGGTGGTCAAGTAAGTCGACTTGATGGACCATAGACCAAATAAATACCAGTAATAGACTGATTAGTAGGCGGGCCACGCGTTACGTAGTCAAATCGCGACGGAGGGAAAATGACTTTAAAAACTAATTATAAAATAAAAAACGAACAATTCGTTTGATGGTCGATATAAGACTGATTTATTTTAATTCAATATTCTTACTGCTAAGCGCCTTATCTACTATAGACATGCAACTATGCAGTTTTGGGTGCAGGTGCATTTATGATGACCATGCCATCTCTATAGGAGTGAGACTGTGTAACTTCTCCCTCCTTCAGTTCGAAATCATCCGAAGAACAATTTTTTGGAGGATGATTGCGACTTTTGCGAAAGCTGCATATGGAAACTGCATATTTGTATAAAATATAAGAAAGAAAACCTATGATTAATATTACGTATAAGACAATGGTTCCTATGCTAACACTCTCCGAATTCACTACACTAACACTTGGCACTTCACTGTTTTTCAATGCATACGATATGATTTTTAAATTAGTCAGGTCAACTCCATTTAATTTTACAGGGTTGATGTTCCTTTGGATATCAGTCTTCAGGTTTGCGGGGAGCTTTACTAAAGGGAGTTGTGGATATAGTAATTTTTCTCCTTTTAAGGTATGTTCACGCAAACAATGGTTAGCTATTTTGTATTCACATTTGTCGTCTATCGTGAGCAGGTTTGTACCAGAAAGGGTGTAATGTAGAATTTCATTGGCACAGGACCTTGTGAGGTCAACTGCGAACTTCGTGTATATTATCCATCTGTTCAAATGCAGTAGCTCTACCTTTATTTCTTCAAGTTCTATTGGAATCTGTGTACAGGAAACATCATTCGAATATCTCATCAAATCCAGGATACAGGTATCTTCAACAGGAACTATTGTCTGCGTTTCGTCACACAGAAACATTCCTTCTTCGACAGCTTTGCACGGCGTGGATAACGAGTTAGCTTTCAACCCCTTCGCAATAAGGTAAGGGTATTTAGGTAAAATAATTAAGGTAAGGTTTGTTTCAGGGTTGGTGATTGGTAAAGGAACAATTTTGTAATAAAAGTAGGTATCTTTTCTAATTAAAGGTATTTCCATTACAAATATAATTTCATAATTCTTAACATATGATTTTAATACAATTGACTGTTCAATTTTTATTATATTTTCTGGAGTTGAAGGAAATACGAGCTTGTCCGTTCTCTCTATAAGCTTTAGTATTATAAGTTCCTGGGTATTAACAACAGATTGATGTAATATTCCGATTCTACTAAACGCTATAATATTTTCAATCTCATTCAATTTAGCATAAACCATCTGAAAATTATGTAAAAACAAATTGTAAGCATGTATTATTTTATTGATATAAGAGGTCTTTGAAATTTCTTTGATTTCTTTACTAATCTTATTAACTGCAGCATCTAATTGTATGAGATTGTTCGTTATGTTTACAGTAGAGTTCGTGAAAATCCTCACCATTTCGGCTAATAGAGTTGTTTTCATTTGTATGGAATGCTGACGAGATTTTACTTCTTTTATCAAATTTTCGTATTTAATGGCGTCATCGTGATCCATATTTCCCGTGATAACTTTGATTAAAGATCCCAAAGGGTTAATGAGTCCCCTCTTTTTTCTACTATTAGGAACTAATTGAATGTATTTTTCTAACGTGATATTTAACATATGATTTGCTTGCGGCTTTACATCATCAAAATATAACAGAGACCTACTGACTAAATTTTCTCTTATAAGCTTAATTACTGTCCACTTATCATAACTAACGAGGGCAGTTCCTTCTTTGACTGGAAGAACGCCAGGGTTATTCTCAATCTTTTGAAGTTGAAGGGCCCGGGTCAATACTACCTGGGTCAGTAGCAGGACGAACCTGTGGAGGACGTCGTCGTATGTCTTTAATTGGAACATTAGTATTTCTAGCGTTTGTCTCTACTGGGACTACATTTCGTTTAATTTTACCTTTGATCTTTGCCTTTTGATATCTAGGTTTGTCTTTACTGCGACGCTTGTTGACACCCCTGATAAAGATGGTGTCATCATCGTTTAAATCAGAAGTAGTTTCTCCTGTTCTATCTTTTTGCACCTTTGCCTCTGCCTTTCTAGATACCATTTTATCAGTTAAATATTTGTATAAGTACCAGGTTCTTTTGCAATGCTCTTTAACTAATTGTTGAGTGTATTCTTTGTCGAAATCTACATTAAACTGACTATTACTCTCAGTATGTCCAAATACAACTTCGAAAACAGTTACTGAGTGTATTGTCTGATTGTATGCCGTAACCGCATACGTCATAGCTGCTGCTGCATCTGTTAATTTTAGTTCGTACTTTGCAAGTCGATATATTTCTAATATAGTGGAATGAAAGCGCTCTATCAATCCCATTGAATTGGGGTTGTTAGGGGTGCCTATATGAATGTATACTTTGTAAAATGAGAGCATTTCTTTGAGGAGTTTATTGTTGAATTCCGAACCGGGGTCTAACTTATTTTGTTGGGTACACCATATATTGAAAAATACTTAATTAGAGCTCTAACAACTTCAGGAGTTGATCTGTCGGGAATTTCAATTGCTTGGGCCAGTTTGCTAAATGCATCAATAATAGTCAAATAGTATTTGCCTTCAATGGAAAATAGATCAATGAATAATTCTTCAAAAGGTTTTTTCTGAGTTTGAGTGAGCTGCAATTGGGGTTTGAAAGGTCTACGGTCGTATTTCATACGTTTGCAAGTGTCACATGAGTTAATTATACTGGTTACAGTCTGATCCATATTATTCCAAAAATAAGAGCGTTTTATGTGGGAAATGGTCTCTTTGATTCCACGATGACAAGTTTTGCCTTGATGGTACCTTATTACAATTTCTTCTTGTTCCTTTTCATCAGTGACATTAACTACTCTCTCAGTACACTCATAAAGTCGTATTGTGTCCTTTTTAAATAATGTAATAACTACTTCTGAAAAAAGGCGTCTATGTTGTTTATTTTCGAAATATATAAAGTATTTAATTTTGGGTCTAATATATTCCTTAAGAAAATGTTTGATTAGTTCTTATTTAAAGGCAAATAGACTTTGAGAATTTTCTGTTTCGGATGAGAGAGAATTCTGACTGAAAGTTCATTTTTAAGCCACACGTGTACCAAAATCTGGTTAGGTTTCGTATCTACCGCTTCGTGAAGTATTGGGATGCCATTTGTGTCCATGTCTAGAGCTGAGTGTGCTGTATTGGTGCTAGAGTTCGTTGTTTTGTTAGTTTGTGCTATTAGGGTACTGCTATTAGATTGGGTGCGAGACCGTATATCTTCTTCATTTATACTTGGAGTTGCTACAGAACGAGAGTTATCAGGTAGGTTTGCATCTCTGGTAGGGTTTTGTATTCGTTCTCCTAATTTTTGTAGGTCATTAGTCAGTTTTAATATGTAATCATTTAGCTCATCATTATTTTCAGTGTCTCCTATATTAACTGCCATTGATTGATCGTCAGTATTGTCCTTAGTCAAAGCATTTAGTCGTATCCGCGAGAGTGCGTCGGCGTTTGTATTTTGTTTCCCAGCTTTATGTATAGTCATACTCACTTAATCTCACTTTGTAACGGGTCAATTTACTGTTGGGTTCTTTAAGGAGTCAAGCCAAGCAAGAGGTCTGTGGTCAGTGTATATTGTGAACTTATTGCCGTATAGGTAAGGACGGAAATGTTTCACAGCCCATACTATGGCGAGGAGTTCTTTTTCTATTGTACTGTATCGTTTTTCGGAGTCATTAAGTGTCCGGCTAGCATACGCTATAGGTTTGTCACTGCCAATGGAGCCTTGTGAAAGGACAGCACCAATGGCGTAGTCAGATGCGTCAGTGGTAAGTATGAACGGTTTTGTAAAGTCGGGGTATTGTAGTAGTGGCGCGTTAACTAAAAGTTCTTTACATTTTTCAAATGCATTTATGTATTTTTCGTCAATTACAATTTTACAATTCTTCTTTAGGCATGCTGTCATCGGTTGTGTTATTTTTGAAAAGTCTTTAATAAATTTTCTATAATATCCAATAAGTCCTAAAAAGCTTTTAATTTCGGTTGTCGTTTTTGGCAATGGGTAGTTCAGTATAGCGTCAATTTTGTCAGTATTCGGTTTGAGTCCTTCAGGTGTAATTGTGTGTCCTAGATAAGCTGCTTCTTTACATAAAAATTCGGATTTGTCGAGTTGCACTTTCAAGTTAGTGTCTCTGAGTCTATCGAAAACTGCTCTAAGTTTTGTCAAATATTCTTCAAGGCTGGACGAAAAGATGACGATGTCATCAAGGTATATTAAACAATGTATTCCTTGTAATCCTCTCAGAACATTGTCCATGGCTCTTTGAAATGTCGCTGGGGCTGTTTTTAGTCCAAACGGCATTCGAAGGAACTCATAATGTCCAAATTGAGTCGAAAACGCTGTTTTGGGTTGGTCATTTTTTTCAATTTCTATCTGATGGTAACCACTAGCTAAGTCAAGAACAGAAAAGTAACAGCTTTTGCCTAGTTTGTCGAAAAGGTCGGTTATATTGGGGAGTGGGTATTTGTCATCAACTGTAACGTCGTTTAGTCGCCTGTAATCAATCACCATTCTATATTTTTGTTCACCACTAGCGTCAAGTTTTTTTGGTACTAAGTGCACTGGGGCACTCCATGGAGAATGGGACTCTTGAATAACATTGTCTTTTAGCAATTTTTCAACTTGGTTTCGAATTTCAGCGGTTTCTGCAGGAGGTTGACGATATGGCTTTACATAAATAGGGTCTTCGTTAAGGGTTCTAATTTTGTGTTTCACTTGATTGGTGAAAGTCAGTGGCAATTGATCGGTATAAAAGATATCTCTGTATTCTGAACATAAGTTAAACATTTTGTTACGTTCTTCGGAATTCATATGGCTTAGACGTAATTTAGACAAATTTTGTTTCAAAATTTCGTTTTTTTCATTTTCATTTAAAACACATGTGTTATTCACATTGATCTCTTGATTTTTATATTCTGTGACGCTAAGGGGCTTACTAAATTTAATTTCATAGTGGTTATGAGAAGTGTTTTGAATTATGGTTGTAGCGTAACCTTGTACACATTTTACGAGTGCAGTAGGCGTTCTAACACCTTCACTAAAATCGATATAATTTATAATCGCTTCTCCATTCAAAAGATCAACAGGAATTTTCGTACGTGTTTCAGATCGGGGTTCAAGATGAATTGTATAAGGTGGATTATAAATGATGGGTATTTCTGTGTCTCGCGTCTTTAGTATTTGATTCTTCATGTCAATATTTGCATCAAGTTGTTTCAGTAAGTCAGAGCCTATCAGTCCTCCGTAACTACTGTCAACGTCGTAAACGTAAAATTTATGAAAGTCGGTACTTCTGAAAGTTTTCAACGATGGAATATTTATAACCTCATTATGGGTACTTCGTGCGTGAGTACTAATGATTTCAAAAGGCTCGTAAGATTTAAATTCTGAAAAGTATTTGTCGGCGATTTCGGGGCTAACGAACGATCGAGTGCTACCTGTATCAATCATGAATATAGAGTCTATTTCAGGAATTTTTATGTGGGGTAATTTTAATGCTGCATGATAATTCAGGTGTACTATTTCGGGGGGTGTGTCGTAGAGGCCTGTAACCGAAAATTTTCAGTGTTAATGGTCTCCTGTAAATCCTGCGCTTGTTCAAAATTTTCATAATTGTTTTCGATATTTTCGTTTCTATCTATTTCCTGATAGTCATAGGGAGAAAACTCTCCTTGCAATGCATATTCTGTTTCAGGGATATATTCAGGCACATTTAATTCATTCGCGTAAAATAAATTGTTGGGCTTTTGCATACCTGCATAGTTTAATTTTTGTGGGACTGCCGTACGCATAGAAATATCGTTATCATGTTTCAGTAAAGATACAAGGTCAGCGCTTGTATTTGTTGTGGGTATGAATTTGGAATACCAAACTTAAATTGGGGTTGGTATGCAGGCTGAGCATAATTGTTATACCTGAACTGACTATTATTTGGCATAAATGGTCTGTACCCTGTTGGTTGTGGTGGAATCCCGAATTTGAAATTTGTTTGATTAGGCAATGGCCTACTCTGATTATGGAAAGGAATTCCAAACTTAAAACCTGGTGAAAAAGATTGTTGAGGAATACCGAATTTGAAGCCTTGATTTTGCGGAAATTTATTTGGTGCATTATTGAAATGAGGTTGAGTAAATTTAAAATTCTGCCCATAATTATTATTTTGCGGAATAAAAGGCTTGAAATTTGGCATTTGTTGTGTATTATACTGTGGTGATTTATGTTGAGTTGAATTTTGCCGATTTTTATTACGGGAATTACATTGGCTCAAAAAGTTGACTTCCTCCATTACTATGGAGAGTGCGTCTTCAAGTTTATCGCAATTTTGAAGTTGTACTACACGAATCATATCTTCCGGTAAGTTGTAGAGAAATACATTCAACGACATATGGTTATATATAGCCATTTTTGCTTCTTTAATTTGATCATCATCAAGCAAATTTACCTTGGAAAATAAAGTGCTCCTAACGTTTTGGATCCGATTACAGAATTCTAAATAAGATTCGCCATGTTTAATTTTTAAATTTTCCAACTCTATTGCAATGCAATCTTCTGATCTAGGATCGCCGAAATGCTGAGTAAATACTGACTTTAATTCTGCCCAAGTGGTGACATCATCACGCTCACTTATCAAGTGGGCGGCCATATCTACCAAGCGGCTAGTAATTGCATGAAAAATATAAATGTCCTGAGCAGGGTGTCCTTCTCTTCTAAAAGAACTTATTACATATTCACTCTTTTTTATGAATAAATTCAATAACCTTTCATCTCCATCAAATTTTGGTACAATTTTCAATAGTTCTGCGGGAATTGTACGTATTTCATTCATTTTCTACTATTTTATTTAACAGTTTCAAATAAAATTAAATTCACAATTGTAATTACTAGTTATAGCAAAGATTCACAATTTTAATTATTTATTGTATTAAAAATTCACAATTTTAATTATTTGTTATATTATAAATCTACAATTTCAATTCTTTGTAATATTAAAACTATATTCAATAGAACTCCTATAGATTTTATATAGAGAGCTATTTAAAACTTAACTAAATACACAGCAAATGGAATAAGAACAGGGAACGGACAGGATAGTGAAGAGGTCTACTCACAAAACGCTGATCCCCATTTCCTCCAATTATAGCTGCACTATGAATTCTCCTCCAAGTCGCTGCGACTAATTTATTTGGTTCGTAGATACCAGTTCGACGTAAAAACGTACACGAAACACTTCACTCGGACTAATTTAGAGTCCTCACAGGTGTAAGATTTCGTACCGGTATCCTACCGGCTGCGCCAGTCAAATCGCGACGGAGGGAAAATGACTTTTTAAAAACTAATTATAAAATAAAAAACGAACAATTCGTTTGATGGTCGATATAAGACTGATTTATTTTAATTCAATATTCTTACTGCTAAGCGCCTTATCTACTATAGACATGCAACTATGCAGTTTTGGGTGCAGGTGCATTTATGATGACCATGCCATCTCTATAGGAGTGAGACTGTGTAACTACGTAGCTTATGAGCGTCTCCATGAGTGTCAACAGCGCGTTAGTTATCGTTCAAATGAAGCACAAGAAAATTGTTTTGTGAAAAAACAAGTAGAAATACGCCATTATATCATGTGGCGTAAGCGCCCATTTACACGAGGAGAAAGTTTTCGCGAGGCCGCCGCTCGGCGACCGCCTAGTAATCACGCCTTCGTGTACGTTAATGGCAAATCTGAATTCTATTTACTGGGCAATAATATTTAAATTCCTCTGAATAATACAAACGTGCGGTCGCACGGGCCGCCGCGTATACTAAATTCAAGCCAGTCTCGCCCGCGTGCCCATGACATTTAAGTTAAAACGTAAAAGCTAAATAAATAGAGCATATTTTGCCATGACAGTTACATGCACGCGGTCGCTGCGCGGCGGCGACTAGATGAATTTCGTGTCTAATAAATGCACCCTAAGGCAAAGTTTAAAAAATACACCGGGAGTGCTTTCATTTCATGGGTAAGTACTGAAACTCTGTATTTTCTAATATTTTGAACAATGCAATATTAATATTTCGAAACAAGTAACTTAAATAAATATTTATTTATTTATTTAAGATTTACCATGAAACAAATAACACAAACTAAACTAAAGTATACCTTAAATTTTTATTGTATTGATATTCAAGTATTTTTTTGTGAAATTACTCCAATAGTTTGTTATAATTATTAATACATAGATCGAACACTCAAAAAAAAATCCTTCGATCCGGACGGATTCGAACCGATGTCTTCTAGCTTACCGTGCCAGACGCTATACCAAACTAAGCCACGGAACGAACCAGCGGAACTCACGAATTTTTCTATGTGCTTGCACGACGCAAGCGTCTTTGTATTTGGTTTTTCAACGACTTTTTAGTCGTGGCGCCATCTATGAGAAATCTATGAAAGATTTATCACCCAGTTAGTACCTTTACAGCTACCAGTCCTGGCGAGAGATGTCACTATTCACTGTATTTAAAATTTTTATTGAATTGGTATTCAATTATATTACTCCACTAATTTGTTATAATTATTAATACAAAGATCGAACACTCAGAAAAAAGTATACCTAATAAAACATTTGATTTACTACAAAAATATCACAAGTGTAAGAAATATTTTTTTTAAATTTCATGTACAGGGAAGTTCATTTTATCATTAATTATGCTTCACTGCTCAATTCTCGCGATTAATTTTTACATGTAGATGTTTAGAGACCACAAAAAACCTGCAATCTGTCTATTATATAGAGGACAAAAATAAATTTACTACTAAATGGGTACTAATATATCTATTTTTTTTTCCTTCCCCTCCGCCAATCTACGGTTGCCGTGCCACAAACTCTGGGACCGAGCGAACCCAGAAATAGGTTAGCTTTACTCTGGCAAGCGGGGCACTGCCAGGATGGACATATATTTCTCCCCAGCTTCTCGTGGGACTGCAATGGTTAATTTGTTCAATAGCAACCAAAATGGCGGCGATGTGGTTCACCACCCGTCACGTCTCGGTTTCCGCGGGGGCGGAAAGTGGACAGCAGAAAGCCACTTGGCTATTTTGAATGTTAGAGGAGGGATGAATGATAAAATAGAAGAAGTGTGTAAGATGATGAATGAAAGAAGAATTGATGTTCTTTGTGTGAATGAGACGAAGAGAAAAGGATGCGATAAGACGACGCATGGATCATACACAGCGCACTGGTCAGGAGTGCCCGAAACCACCAGATGGTGCCATGGTGTTGGCGTATTTTTTTCTTCTTGAATGAATGTGTTCTTGAGTTTGAGTGTGTAAGCCCTAGACTCCTATGGGTGAGATTGAAAGTTGGCCTGACTCGCATCTTTATTTTAGGGGTTTATGCTCCGACAGATACGGGTTCAAAGCAGATCACCAAAGCCCAAATAGAAAGAGAGGAATTTTGGGACAGTGTAAGAGAGGTTTTGAATAAAAGTCAACAAAATGAAAGGATTATCATGTTAGGAGATTTCAATGGATGGGTAGTGTAGATAGGATCTGTTTTTGTTAATAATGTAAGTTGCGGGCGTTGGTGGATAATAGTGCTTCGGTTTCAATAATCTCTCGTTTTGCAGAAAGGTTACATTAGCAGATTGATGATACTCCGAGTTTTCCATTGCGTACAGTGGGCGGAAGGCCAATAAAAGTGCAGGCGTCCACCAAAGTGTCGTTGACAATCAATGGAAATATGTATCCGTCAAGGTTGCTGGTTCTGTAAGATGTTGAGGAACGTCTGATCTTAGGCCAGGATGTTTTAAGTTTGTTGGAAATTAATTCAAAGAAATTTCAATGAAACTTAGAAACGTCAAAAAATAATATAATTGACCATTGACTTACAAATAAATGGACGACGGGTCTAATACAAAAACCACGAAAAAAATGTCCCAAGTCAACCTATTAAAACGTAGTGACGACATGTAAAGGAATACGAAAAAGCTAAAACGTTGAATTTAAATTGTAATGTCATCGCATACTGTCTAATTTTGCTTGCAACAATTGAAAGGCGCAAAAAACACCAAAAAACATTCAGCTTCTACTGGAAACTTACCAAAATGCACCATATGTAGCTTCTAGTGAAAAGTACTTGAACACAGGTATAATGGAGTAGCCTTTATTATTTATAAATAAATTTTATATGTAAATATTGAATTTTATACAATGCCATTCATTACGAGCTAGGGTGTCTGATTTTTTTTCTTAAGTTTCGAGAATTCTCGTACCCGATTTCTCGAGTTATTCGAGATTTTTTTTAAAAACCGTAAAAAGTCAGCTCAATCAACTGTAAAACTAAATGTGAACTTTTCGAAAGTTGTTTTAGCCTAGGTATTCTGAGTTGTACCCCGAAATAAATTCCATCGTCCTTGGTCCCGGGTTCGATTCCCGGTAGAATCAATTTGGGAAATGAACTTTTGTAAACTGTTCTGCTCTGGGATTCTGTTGCTCTGATGCTCATGGGGAGTATGTACAGAGAGTTCCCTAGTTTCAGACGAGGTGATTGTCTTACAATAGAATACCAAGACCAGAACATTTAGAAAAGTTAATTTGTTAAATTGATCCTACCGGTATCGAACCCGGGAACTTCTCATCCAGTGCCCACAGTGAAAACCGTTAGGCTATCAAGGTTGTACTATCTGTATTATTATGCATTGTTTGCATGTGAAAGCTACAAATTGCTTAAACTTTAAAAAAATTCTATTTAATATGCAGTGTCAGTCTCCTTCAATTACCTTCTTTGTTTCTTAGGTTGGTATATTTTGTCATTCATCCCACTTTTGATTTTTAATGCATTTTGGCGGTGTAAGATGTTCTCTGTTAATACTTGTCACTTTCTCATTAAGTTCAAGCTATGTTTACTTGATAAATTCCTGTATTCTCTCCTTCCTATGGACAGTTCACTCATTGATGTAATCACATACCAAAGCTTTAATATAAATTTAATAAAATTTAATATAATGCCTAGGCACCAAAAACCAGTTCTTACTAGCAATGTTGGCAAAGCTGTTTTTTTAATTTTCGTAAGCCTTTGCTGGTTATGTACATATCCGATTGTCTGAAATGAGCCGAGCAAACAAATTTGTATATTTTCGGGATAAAATGTTAGCAAAATATAAGTAATAAAGTGTTAGTGTGAGCAAAGTATAGGATCTCGAGGAAAACTGAAATAAATACATTTATTATGCCGTGCCATAAGAAATGTACCGATGTTTCGATTTTTTTTAATTCAAATTCAACGCGACACGAAACTCAAAGCGACTCTATGAAATTTTTGTTCTAAATATTTCAAACGCTTCTGTTTAAAACAATTGAAATTGACGTGTTGGGTCTCGTTCAGTCTTTTACGCAAGGTATGAGTCGGAAAGAGACAGTTAGCTATTTGATTATTTTGATTGCCTTTGTAATTTATATTTACGATTAATTTAAATATAAATTAAATACTATACATACTATTGCATAAAATAACAATTTTAAATGATAACTATGGTAACACAATGTAGTACTTACTGAAAATATGATATACCATCCTGTTTTTTCATTTTAGTTGAGTAATTTTTAGAAGATTTTACTACACAATACGGCATCATTGACAAGCGCGCTGTCAGTAAAACAAACGAAGACTAAAGCGTGAATGACGCTCTGTATACAATTTTAACGCCCTATAAGTTCGGACACTTTTTAGCGCGGACCCGACGTCCATATAATTGTAAGTTAATGTAATTGACGGTAAAATTTCTTTCACGTCCATGACAGATGTCGTGTCAAAGAAAGAAAATTGTTCTTTTAAACCGGTATCAAAAAGTTTTGATAACTTCTCGCTAAATAGTTCGGAGTATGTAAACTCTTCAGTTTTGCCAGGAATAAAGAAAAAAGTTGACGTGATTGGCAAGAGTTGTCAAGTGCGTTAAAAGTGTAATTAATGTGAAAATAAAAATAAATATGTTTCGCCGAAGGTATACAATTCGGAAAGTGATATTTTTAAACATGTTCGTGTTATTTACAAGGCAAGTTTATGAAACGAGCAGCCTTGATAGATTCGCGTAAACAATGGCTAGGTAGTATACGATCTTCAGGACCTCTCGCTGCCGAGCGTGGTTGCCGCCATGCTCGATAGCGAGGAGACCTGGGAGGCAGTGGCCTCCTTTTGCGCAGAGGTTATGTCGAGGAGGCTGCGGAGCGGGTACGCGAGGACGCGCCGGACACGCACCCGCTCCGGCGCAGACTTACGGGGAGAAGGCGAAGGCAGTTCGCTGCTCGCCTGATCCCCTAGTGAGACCAGCGGGCTCTGGACAGGGACTCCGGAGCCTGCATTGCACGGCCTCACTCGTCTGTGGAGCGGGTCAGAGGACAACCGACTCGCCCCTCCGTTGGCGCGGGAGCCCTGGCGTAAGCTAGGGCGGCCGGGCGGCATCGTGGTGAATGTTCACTGATCCCACGGCGCCGACTCAACCGGCGAGGGAAACCCGGGGGGGGTTTAGTGGGGTAGGCCCTCCAGTCTGGCGGGAGAGTCCCCACATAACCCCTGAGTCTCCCTGGGCTCAGGGGTATCCATAAAGATTTCCCCCCGTCAAAAAAAAATAAAAGGTAGTATACGATAAGAACAGAAACGTAATTTTGATAAGAAAGATAGGGTCGCTTTGTTGTCCGGGAGAGGTGGTAATATAAGGTTAGGTTAGATTAGCTTAGGCCAGATCTACTCCTAGTATGGTAGACAGGATCTCTGGTAGGCAGGATCTGGTGCATGTGAATAGATTGAAAAGGTTCTGTAGTAGATAGTTTAATGATTATCAGTTTCTAGTAGGTAATCGGTTGTTTATATTTTTATTGTTAAATGTATGTTAATCTTTTGTGTTTGTTTTTCATATGGAGCCATGACAACGCACTATGGAGAGATTGAGTCATTTTCATGTCATAAATCTATAACTTCCAAGTTTTGAAAGATAATTACGTGATTTTTTTTTTGGATATTCTTGAATATATGTACTTTTAATTAGTATACATTTTGTAGGTATACTTTTTAAACCTTTTTTAAACTTAATATTTTACAAAAGAAAGCAAAAGCAATTACAAAGGTCATGTTACAAAATTGATGACTATATGTTAGATAAAGATGTGTAGAAAGACGATATGGGTCTAGATTCTGCACAAATTTGATTCAAAGTGTATTCAGTAGCATATAAGTTTATTTGAAAAGAGCAATTGCTAGAGTTCTTTCTTCTCAGGAAAGGCAGCATAGTGAACGAGCAGTAGCTTATAAAATGACATTTTCAAGTGTTATTTATTTTACCTATGGTATAAATGATTCTTTGACTTTGAATAGGTATAAAAAATATATGAACAAAAAAAAATCTATATAAACTAACATCAATCTTTAAAGAAAATAAACTATGTTTACTTACAAATAATAAAAGGAAACATCTTTGTATTAATAATTATAATAAACTAGTGGAGTAATTTCACAAAAAATAATTAAATTGATATTCAATAAGAAATTTAAAATTAAACATCTTATACATCGTATTTGTAATTAAACAATTTAATTAAATGAAAAGCTTAAAGTATTTTAAAATTCACCTAGGAGCTCCAAAGCTTCATCTTGATGCTTCTATAGATTTCTTATTATAAGGTTTTCTAAGACTAGTTATGTAAGGGTCCGAAGTGTACAAAAGTGTATGTAAGATGTCTTCATTAGTGGCTATTCTAGAGCATTTTCTAGCATGATGAAGTCTGAAACGTTTATAATTTTTGTTCCTTGACTCTTGAGCATCTTCCGAGAGTTGTCCAACCGGTTACTCAGAATAATGCCGATTTACACTTTCCCCGTGAATTAAGACTTCATGCACAGAGGATGGCATATATTACCACTTATATTTGTTAATATACAGTATAGTTGCGCCGTCTCGAGTACATATTGTCCAAATTTCGTGGCTTCAATAACTTTTCCGCTTGACATAACTTAAAGTATAACATAAAATCGTCGTATCATTCCCTCATCCACACTAGTAATTTCTGATGTACAAACATAGCTTTCGTCAACAGGTTTCTTTTGTACATTTTCTAAATTATTCATCTCTGTAGGTCTTGCGCCACAAATGGTACATACAGCGCCTGATGAAGGCTCTGTCAAACTTGAGCCACTTTTCCATCAACCACTGTTAAAAATATTGTATGCGTGATTTCAACACCTTCACCATATTTGTTAATTAAGGTCGAAGTAAGAGTGGCTTTTTGAGCATTAATTTCAGCAACTAGGTACACTTGTAGTCTTCTCGGGTGTCTGTTTAGAAAATTCCATTAAAATCAGGCGACAAAATGTTACTGATGATGGAACCGGATTTTCCCACACAGTTTCATTAGTATTCATATCAACAAGTTTCAGGGGCACCATTGAAGTATTTATAAATAAATTTGCATCGGAAACTAATTCAGTCTCTTCAGGCAGGACTTGCTTGTACTCGCTGTGTTCGCTTGATCCATCACAGCTCCATTTAGAATATAACATTAAGTGGGTTAAACCAACTTTGTGAACGCCATTGATTTTCAGGATTCTTGCTGTAATGTGATCCAAAAGATCTTGCAGTTTTATTTTTACCATGATGTTATTGATTTAGCTATATGCTAGGTTCTGGTGGATAGCATGTTTGTTTAGTTTCTCATGATTTCATATTGTGGCTTGTTCAGATCCAACTCTATAAAAATGCTGAGAGCTTCATCTTTAGAGTAGGCGGTTACTGGATCATTTAAAAGATTGTAGCCTATTTAATTTTTTTTTTTCTACCGGCAGTACCCGTAAAATTTCAACAATGAATGCTTCGTCTGTTTCACCATTAGATCGCAGACCCTGAAGGTAGGAATTTAGTATAAAATCAAGACCACAATTTTCAAGTAATTCCTTATTTTTCCGTTTTTTTGTTCTCTCTGAACTGTCTTCGTAGGTTTTAGGAGGTCGTCCTCGCTTTTCTGTGGATGAAGAAGGTTCAAATTCGCAAGTAGAGTCTTCAAGATTCACGGTGAATATGCCATCCAACCACGCACTATTTTGGCTTAAGAATTGTTCTTTTTCTACCAGATTTGGTGAAGCGTTGACGAAATTGAGAAATCAGATTTTTTTGAATACTTGCAATAATCTTTGCAATATTTGGCTCCGAATATTCGTTATAATTATCGCGTCTATAATTTGTGATAGAAACAACATAATTCATATCACTTTCAATTAACACGAGACATAAGTCGCGTCTAGTGCAGGAAAATTCACTCATTGCAGAAAAGTGATTAGGTACAAGTGAAGAAGTATATTTTTTGTTATGCAAATGAGCTATTTATACATAATATTGATGTGAAACGTGCGTGTGAAACGGTTTGATAAAAACATCTACCACTATGTGCGGTTTTCGATAATTTTATCATATTAAATTTTTATTGAATTGATATTCAATTATTTTTTGTGAAATTACTCCACTAGTTTGTTATAATTATTAATATAAAGATCGAACACTCAGAAAAAACACTCAGAAAAAATTCCTTCGATCCGGTCGGATTCGAACCGACGTCTTCTTGCATACCGTGGCAGACGCTATACCAACTAAGCAACGGAACGAAACAACGGACCTCACGAATTTTTCTACGTGCTTGCGTCGTGTCTTTGTACTTGGTCTTTCAACGACTTTTTAGTCGTAGCGCCATCTATGAGAAATCTATGACAGATTTATCACCCAGTTAGTACCTTTACAGCTACCAGTCCTGGCGAGAGATGTAGCTATTCACTGTATTAATTAAATTTTTATTGAATTGATATTCAATTATTTTTTGTGAAATTACTCCACTAGCTTGTTATAATTATTAATACAAAGATTGAACACTCAGAAAAAACATTCAGAAAAAATTCCTTCGATCCGGTCGGATTCGAACCGACGTCATCTTGCATACCGTGCCAGACGCTATACCATCTAAGCCACGGAACGAACCAACGGACCTTACGAATTTTTCTATGTGCTTGCGTCGTGTCTTTGTACTTGGTCTTTCGACTTTTTAGTTTAGTTGGTATAGCGTCTGGCACGGTATGCAAGAAGACGTCGGTTCGAATCCGACCGGATCGAAGGAATTTTTTCTGAGTGTTTTTTCTGAGTGTTCGATCTTTGTATTAATAATTATAACAAATTTTATCATAGTAAATTGTATACGTGAACAAAAGTACGGTGAGAAATTCTATATATGTTATCTAAATAATAACCACATTGTATACAATATAACATAAAAGCCATATATCAAGTAATAAAAATTACTCGTCGTTAGCGTAGTAAGAATAAAATTTCCTAAGTTCACGTTTTAATAGATTGACATATGTTTCGCAAGGAAACCGCAAGTTTTTTTTTCTTCTAATATAAATTAGTTAGTGTCCCTATGAAACAACACTATTTATAGAGCATCGGCAAATTTCGGCAACAGTTAATTGAATATTAAAGATAAGCAAAATTAGCATATCACGAGATGTACATAGCTGATGGGTATATTTACGAGAGCAGATTATATACATGTACTTCAGAAAAAAGTACATATTTGTTCTATCAGTCCAATTGGACATTTTTATTTTAATAAATAATAAGTCCCTATCTAAGATTCGTATAACAACAACAATTGTATTTTATGTGCATTATTATGAACAATCTTAACATAGTTAACTTGAGACTTCTTATTTTTTCAGTCTCACTGGGCATTTTTAGTAGGTTAGTAGGTTAGTCTGTAAGGTATGTATCTGTGGGTCCTAGTTGCCCGAAATAAATAAATAAATAAATAAATAAAATAAATAAAATAAATTTTTACTTTGACAAATTATTATTTTTATATATTATTTATGCAATTGAAATTGGCACGCAATAGGGTACCTATCTAAAATTTGTGTAACAACAATTGTATATGTACCTATTATACATTATTATGAGCAATTTTAACATAGTTAACTTGAAACTTCTTTTTCTAGCAGACTCACTGGGCATTTTTATTTTAACAAATAATAGGTACCTATCTAAGATTTATGTAACAACAATTATTGTATTTAACTTATGTACCTACACGGTAAAAACAGATTACTTAGAAAAAGACAAAATTCTTTTTATGAAGACAAATTTATTAAATCCAACAAAACGATCCTCTCCCTATAGACGCTAGAGAATAATTACTTGATAATATCGATTGTTTTCGCGATTGTTACACATAGGAAATGAAACTATTTTTCCGGATTTAAATCGCGTATATTTGTTTCATGGTCATCATGGTCACGGTTGACTCATGGACACAGTCAACCGTGACCATGGGACCTGTAAAGGGCCCGAAACGTAGGTTTGTTTGAAAAAACAAATATACGCGATTTAAATCCGGAAAAATAGTTTCATTTCCTACTTGATAATAGTAAAAAAACGTCTCAAAAGTGTATTGTAGTTATAAGACAAATATTTAATTCAAGAGCAAATTAATTTACCTCAAGTCACAAAGCCACTAGATTCAACAAAATATTGTTATTAGAAATGTCCGATTTTGATTTGAAAAAAAAAGAATAAAAAATTGAGAGGTACTTAATTATTTGACTGAAGATTTATGTTTTCTAATATCAAAAAGCGTAAATTTACTGGGTTATGAATCCAACAGTATGTCTCATTGGCGTGAAAAAGCACACAGACAAACCTTAAAGTAGCAGAAATAGGACCGAATCTTCTCAAATACTTGAGCACCATTCAGTGCCGTATAAACGCTACAGCGGCAGAAAGCACTAACAATTCCAAATACATGAGATGACTTTATACTATTGAAGTTAACAAAACGATAGCGCGTTTCAGAGTACAACTAATGCCATCTAGCTGTGGCGTAATGGAACTAATTACATGTTAAAGTTGTGCTTGTTACAAGTGTAGTTTGATTTCATGCTGAAATCAAATTTCTTAAATTATGACTATAAATAACACCCTAACAAACTAGAGATACTACTTATTGTTTCTTTGGATAAATGACTGTTTATGATTTTTATGATTACAAGCACAAGTAAAAGTAGTTGTTACCGCTTGCGCCTTCGGCGACATGTCACGACAACATTGACTATGAAAACGCAACGAAATGATGCTTTAAGAATATACTCTAGAATTTAGAATTTTAATCTGAATAGGAAACTACTTCTTTTTTGTTTAAGAATATATTTTCTTAAAATACACCCAAGAAATTTTGAATTCATTTAAGATCATTTAAATTTGATGTAAGAGGTAAAAATTTCTTGATGTAGGTAAGTAACGTCCAATTAATTGATTAGAAATGAAATAAAATCTTGAAGTGAACGTATTTGTCTAAAAGTTTAAGTTAAGAGTAAAATTGTATTAGAAAAACTATTTTTGTAATGACAATATTTTATTACTTTTAATAAATATATTAGGGGTTAAAGTATGAAATTGCCGTTTCGCACTGAAAAATGAAAACAATTTTTTTTAAGACTAAATATATTTGTTTAATCAAAGTTTTTTCCCTCGTTGTCTATACATTTCTGCCATGTAATCGGAAGGTCATTTAAACCTTTGCGATAGAACTCTGGGGACGTGGACTCCACAGCTGTGTGAAGGGATTTTTGTACTGCTTCTTGGGAATTCTATTTCCATACAAAAAAAATTCAAATTGCGGGAAAAAATGGTAGTCGGTCGGGGCGAGGTCCGACGAGTATGTAGGATGATGGATGATTTCTATCTGCATGTCTTGTAGTAGTAAAACTGTTTCTCAAGCAGTGTGAGGTGTTGCGTTATCATAGAGCAATAACGGTGAAGCTGTTTTGCCGCGAGTTCCGTCGTCATTATTCAAACGCCATGTCATATTGTGGGTACGCTAACATTAAACCATGACGTTTCTTGGTAGTTTGATACGGATCGGCTTCCATCATCACCCTTCAATTCAACGTTATTTACATTTGTGACTGGTCTTCCTCGTGGTTCTTTCTTCAAGTCGTAATTTGGAAAATTTCGAAAATGCACGGTTCGTTCTTTAGCCGTATCCTCTCCAAATACAGCATTGACAGTTTCTGCTGTGTTAACTGCATGTGGAAATTCGTATTCGAAAATTAGGTACTCAGATTTTCGCTGTATCCATCTTCACGTTAAAAGCTGAATGTAAAAATAATTGAAAGTCGAACAATCAAATATCATGTTTTTTAAGTTAAGCATGTTTTACATTTCGTGTGAAAAACGTTTCACTCTGAAATCGGACACCATACAGGTTTAATTTTAATTAAAAGTGGCCAGTAAAATAAATCGGCAATTTCATATTTAAACCCCTATTATTTTCAGAATTAGCAATTATTTTGAGAAATTGCTCTTTCTTATTAGTAGAAATCCTTTTTTTCTGTGTACTTACATTATTATGAGCAATTTTAACATAGTTAACTTGATACTTCTTTTTCTATCAGACTCACTGGGCATTTTATTTTAACAAATAATTAATAGGTCCCTATAGATGGTTACAGTATTATGAACAATCAATAATCTGAACACAGTAAATTCAAACTTCTTTTACTATCAGTCTAATCCTACGGCCCATGATTTTTTATTTTTACGAATATTAGGCATCTAAGATTTGTAGAATCTACAACAATTCTATTTAACTATATGTACCTTTCTTAAATTATTATGAACAAAGCATAATTGAAATTGTATTTTACTTATGTACCTACTTATACACTTGGGAGCAATGAATCCGTTACCTAACATAAAAATCAATATCTCAGAACTAACAATGCAAACTTATTCAAATAAAAAGTGTTTTGTAGACCATTCAATACTCAAATAAAAATTATAAAACTCCTTGGTTGCCATTTAAAACACTTTTTATTTTTTTAATTAGCATTCATCATTTCTGATATATTGAGGTTTACGTTTGTGACCCAGTTCATTGCTAGTATTACTATTCTTTGTAATAAGTCTTATTACGTTTTTTGTTATCACAGCATTAGTTTAGTACAATACCTTTTGGAATTACCCTATGTAGTTTAGTGTTCAAGGATATTGGCTGGTATCATAATGGGAACAGACAAGTCTTCAGGAATTAATTGTAATGAAACTGGGATACTTTCTTGATCATTATCACTTGTTGTGCTAATTAAGGTAAATGAAGGGGATAGTTTATCTATGGGGTCTGCAATGACTTGCGTATTGGTAAAACTTGGCGATCTTAGTGGACAATTATTATCAATAGAATTTCTTCTGACGTTGGATGTTGTTGGTCGAGGTTGTATAGCTGAATCCAGAAATTGCAAGTAGGGTGCCCAAACCCAATTAAACTACTTTTTGACTGACCCGTTGTGCCCTTAATTTGTTTCTTGTGCTTGGTATAGCCATCTTTTAAATTTTTCCACTTGGGTTTCGTTGCATCACCTGTAACAAGATTTGCTTTTTTTCAGATATTTCACAACTGGCGATTCTTTTAAAACAATAGCTTTTTCCTTTCGTGTTGGGCGCTCTACAGTCAGCAGTATTGTAAAACAAGTTTCAAAAGCAATTTGGGAAATATTGCAGCCCATTTATATGCCTACGCCAACAGAAGAGATGGCGAGAATCTGAAATTGGCTACAGAACCATATCGAATTTCCCAAACTGTGTGGCCAGTATTGATGGGAAACATGTTCAAATTCAGTGCCCAGATAACAGTGGATCAAGTTACTGCGTTAACAAGTTACGCATTAGTTGACGCGAATTATAAATTTTTAGTTGTAGACATTGGTAGCTATGGACGACACAGTGATAGCGGAATTTTTGAGAATTCAGATTTCTACCAAACATTTATTGTTGGAAAAACTATACTACCACCAAAACCACTGCCTAATTCAAATGATTTGGTATCACACGTAATTGGTGATGAGGGTAATTATTGGTGATGAGGGTTTCGGTTTAAAACCTTACCTGATGAGACCTTTCCCAAGGACGATTACAGTGCATGATGAAAGAAAAAGAAAATTCAATTACCGATTGTGTCGCGCGCGACGCGTTGTGGAAAACATATTCGGTCAGCTAACACAGAAATGGCAAGTCTATAGCCGTCACATGCAATGCGATATTGAAACGACAATAGAAGTTATCAAAGGCACGTGTTGTTTACACAATTTCATTAAAAGTAAAGAACGGTAACAATGCGATTCAACAGAGCGATTCTCAACCACTTGAGGCCAATGAACTACTTCCGATTCCTCGTACAAATCAAAGATCGTCTGATTATGCAATTGAAATCAGAGAAAAATTTGTTAATTATTTTAATAATAATTGAAAACATAAAAATATACTCACGACTTTGATTTAGCTCCCTGGAAATCTTTTCCCAAATCATTTCCTTCTTTAAACTGTTTTTATAATTTCTATCACTTGTATTAAATAAACTGGGGTATGATTGCACCAACGATATAAGTTTTTCCGTCGAATTCATCTTTAAACTCAATTAAAACCAATTAAAACACACTCCACAGTTGTAAAAAAATACAACATCCAAGCCCGCTGAGACCCCGCTCCTGGATTGCGCCCCGCTACTGACACTCTCTGTGGACGGTTGCATAGAACTCAGTATTACAACACCCGCGCCCGCTCTGCCTGTTTGTCATGGCGTTTGGCCCCGCACCGCGCCGCCTCGCCGCGCGGCCGCCGCGCCTTTCAGTGTGACAGGGTTCATAAGAACTGGTACATTACAAAAATTCCTGCGCCCGGAACGCTTTCGTGGCCGCCTCTGTGTGGTCAGAGCATTAGGCGGCTCCCCAGTGCGACGGTGTATCTTAACGAATATTTTGATGGAATTTTTTTTTGCGGCGGATGCAGACGATACAACGGGGACGGACGGACGGACGGACGGGAGGAGGAGATGGACTACCGACTTGGATGAATATAACTTATTTTTTATTTTTTTATTTTATGGATATATTATCCTGTGTATGTGCATAGTTGTTGATCATTCGTCCAGATGAACAGGAACTGTCTGCATTCAAGGTAAAATATATTTGTTTAATTATTAGGAATCCTCCATATGATATATCGCCATATCATATTGGTGTTAGGAAATGCTGGTGTTAGGAAATGCTGTTGTTCGGATAATTTGCGTGTTGTTTTAATTTGTTCAAAGAATGTAAGACAGTTTGGTGGAACGTGAATAGCTGCAGGACGAGGACTAAGGCAGCTGGGAAATCAATATTGACGTTCCCCAGTGGACGTCTGATGGGTGCTCAAGCCTGTGTCGTCGTCGTAGCAGCGTGCACGTTGAAGATTGTTTAGTGATGCATTTAGAAAGTTTTAGTAATGTTGTTTAAAGATTTTATAGGAGCATTCAGCCAAGCTAGGGTAGCTGAAATAAAGACTTAGGATGTAGATAGGATACCAAAATAGCGAGGGTTTTATCTCTATGAGTAGAGATACTGGCTTAATGAATATAGGTTTGTGGTTGGAATGTATTTACAAAATAAGATAGAAAAAAGAAGAACATCTTGGCAGTTCTAGAAGAAGCCTCCATAAAATAATAAGTAACACAAAAAGTAATAAGTAAAATACGTAATAAATATCTATTTATGAAGATAATCCTAGTTTATATTTAAAAGTATCTCTCGCTACGCTACCTGAGCTACGTCCTATGCTATAGTATGCCCTGCTATGGATCCCCACACATCGGCGACACAAGCCCAGGTAAATGTACCTTTGCCACCTTTGATGTCTGTGCCACTCTCAGAGTCTTTGCCTCAACCAGTTTGCGTCTCACCAACATGCGCTTCCAAAATCCCCGTCATTCACCCACCACCAAATTCAGTAAGCGATCTTAACAAATCGCAGGTACCCAACGTCACTGAATTATCAGCAGACAATGTACATATCATGCTTAGAGCCATAGCTGACACAGCTTCAGCTGCTAAGATTTTAGCTAACAGTATTAACTGCCGCTCTAAACCCTCTATTGTCGTTGATTTACCAATCTTCACAGGCAATGCTCTGGAGTGGCTCCATTTCAAAAAAATATTTAATGCTACCAAACATTCATTCACAGACTTGGAGAATATCACGAGGTTGCAGCGCTCTCTACGCGGTGCTGCAAAGGATGTAGTCGCGCTGGTTGTAGCAAAAATGAGCCAAACATTGTGATGGACGCTCAGGAACGGAATTTGATGGGAAATCGGTTGAAACGCCCTCATCACAACATCCATTAGTTCACGAGAATATGAACATGTCCAGGCCATCACCATTATTTACCATTAGTCCAAATTCATATTCCCACACACTTCTTAAAATCGTCCCGGTTATCGTCAGCGGCCCTAAGGGCAGAGTGGAAACATACGCGTTACTAGGCAATGGCAGTTCAGCCACGCTGGTAGACGCTGACCTCGCGAGCAACATAGGTTGTGTTGGTCCGCATGAACACATCCGTGTTAAGTAGACGCTGACCTCGCGAGCAACATAGTTTGTGTTGGTCCGCAGGAACACATTCGTGTTAATGGAGTTGGTGGGATGCACAGAGACATGGACATATCATACGTGACCTTTTATACAGGGCAAATATTCATCCGAAAAATACAAAATTCATGACGCCAGGGCAGTACCCTCTCTTTCGTTACATCCACAATCTGTAAATGCTGAAAATATTAAAAAACATTCACATTTAATTGACATTTTTAATCACATTTTACACACAAATGCAACTCTAAAGATTTTGATAGGTGTTGAAAATTGGCATCTATCAATATGTCGGGACATTCGTAAAGCCAGTACAGTTCGCGAGGTCTAAGCTGGGCTTTGCATTTGTGTGAGTGATCACCAAAAGTAGAGCCAGACAAAAAACTTTTAAAAATAAATTTTATTATATTTTAGATAGGCACATAACATAAGTGGGAGAGATATTCTAGTTTAAAAATAAATTAAAACTAAATAAGCAAAAATTGTTAAAATAAAGGCCAGCTATGTTATTTATGACCGATGCGCATGTGTACATATGTAAGTGACCGAGAAGTCAGAGATCAATAAATAAAATTAAAATATAAAAAATTATAACAATTCTTCTACACCGGACATTGCATCTTCATCATTTCTTTATCACTCTCGTCTTTATCACTCTCGTCTTCAATTTCACTAGCTTCTGATATATCGTTTGTGTTAATAATGAATCGTTCCGTT
>NW_020655924.1:77901-98580 GCF_003589595.1 Hyposmocoma kahamanoa
AGTGTTTATTTATTGTAGTATGTATTATATATTTAAGTATTATATATGTGTGTATTATATATATAATTTTAGAATATATATAGTGTTTATATAAGTATATGTAAGTTATGTAGTGGGATCGCCACACCACCTTAACTTAAAAACGCCACCAAATTTTAAATTATGATATTTTTGAATATAACGTTCACTTTCGAAAATTGTTTTAAAGTATTGTGGTTTATTTGTCCCAATAAGCTTAACAACGATAGTGTTATTCATAATTTTTCAGATAATAAAAAATTACTTAATTGCTTTTTGATCTATTTGTACCTTAGCGATCTTTTAAATTTGTATTTTACTTAAATTAACGGTGATAACATTGATTAAAATATTTTGTTGAGAACGTCAAACACGAAAATTTAGTTCATTGTTGTTTTCATTGGCAGTTGAATAACTACGATACACTACGCTATCACCAGGAATTTTTTCTGAAGATAAACTCAAATGTTTACCAAATCTCTCAACTCAAAGGATTGGTATTGTATGGAGTAGTTTTGAAATTTCTAATAGGTATGGAATTATATCGTAACGGTGCCCTATAAAAAAGCCGTCGTAGCAATGTTTTTTTAAAATATTTTTTTTCCCTCCTTCCACCCCCCGGTATTTATTATTCGGGGTCCTTGAATATATGTTGTTTCTAAGTATGTTTCTTTTTTTTTATTCTTCTTTCTTTTGTGTAATATATAACTAGCACTATATTTTTGTAAAAAATAAAAAATGTCAACATTAAAAATTTAATATCGAAATAAAATAAAATCCATGATTTTAAGTAATCTAAGGTTATTTGTAAAATTGTTAAAATAATAATAATGTCATAAAATTGTAAAAAAGATTAAATGAAATAAACTATTGCGTCTGCGTTTATCTGTCCCGGTGGTGTCTTAGTAGCGCGTCTTAGTAGCGTTCTAGTTGAGGGTCTGAAGCGAGGAGACTCGCGGGACACGTGAACTGCCCTTTAAGTTGGAAGCTATGTCCGGACATTGTCGCAGGATACTGCGACTGGCATCTCCGGCACTAGCCAGGAGAGCTAATAGAGGATAAGCTAGATATCCTCCGGTCCCTCCAGCCGCTTAGGTTATTGGGAACTGGAGAGATGTCGTTTTTCGGCGTCGGGAAGTGAGTGTGCCTTACAGCTCCACCGTCAATGAGGAGATTTTTAGTGAACTCACAGTCGACGGCTTAATGGAGCGGCAATATGGACTGGGGACGCAACGCGTTGACTAAAGTGCAGTGGGTTCGAATCCAGCTGGATCATTTTTTTTCTTTTATCTTGTTTGTTTGATTTTAAAATGCCTGGCACAAATAAATTTTGTTCCGGGTGCCGACAACCAATTCTAGATACCTAGTAGTTTGCTATGTTGTGTGTCATGTAGGGGCAACTATGATCTATTGTGTGCTAACGTGTTGAGCAACGTTTTTATAGCACGCTTACCGGAGACCATAATGGCCAATTGGAGGTACCTATGCGATTTGTGTCAGCAGACAGCCGAAGTCTGTGCGGCCGGAGATGAAGGGCTAACGATTGGTGCTCAAACGTAAGAATAATGAAACTGTTATTATTCTATGTGTCAATTTTGTTTAATGCAGTTCGTTTTTTATTATAACTTTTGTTTGTTTGCTACATGTATTTTTTGCTGTAATGTGTTTATGTTGTAACACTATACTCTTTATGTATAACTTTTTATGTATTTCCAAGTGTATATATATTTATTATTTATGTATATATTTATATCAACTGTTAGGGTTTTCGGTTTTACGGTCTTTATCATGCAAAGAATTAAACTTCATTACATGATGGCAACACTAATTTTTATGGTAACACCACTGAACGACCAATCAGGATGGTTGGATTGGTTGTTTACAATTGGTTGACGCATTTGGCTGAAACCAATCAGCAAGTCCTAGTCACGGATGACCAATCGGATTGATCTGGTTGGTCGGTTCATTTGGCGGGAACCAATCACAAGTAACTGGTTTACCGCCGTCGCAAGCGAGGGCGGTTGGTGGGAATCTTGACCGGTGAGGTTTTGTCCTGTGTGCGAGGTCATTGGGTGTAAAACTGTGAAAAGAAGTTAATTAAAATATTCCAGTACTTCGCTTATAAGTTTTAAACTTGTCCTATTCCTGGCCTTTCTATAGATTCTACAATTCAGAAGTGCGCAGACAGTGTCCAAATAACACGTAAGTACACACCCGTTCTTTTATTTTTATTATCGGTGAATATTTATTCTTCCTTGATAGTGCTCTTTTGTTTTTATGTCATCACGATGCATCTAATTTAGACTTTCGAGCTGCCTTTGATATTCCTTATTTAAAAGAAACGACAGACTTTATCCTGGCGTCACATGTTTGATTAGTGATTAGAACGTTAAGTTTTAAATTCCATTTCGTTTTTACTTTTTCTCTTACTGTGTGCTACAATTGGTCCAGGGTATAATTGTACAGTCAACGGCATTTTCTACTCTTTTACAATTCAATTTCGAAAATAGCATTCTTAGACTTGATCTCATTAAGGGAATCAACACACACTTGCTCAAAACTGTGTGCCGGCACGCAACTACAACGTTACGCGGTTAGGCGTAAGAGCAAGATTTACTTACTTACACTTAGTGTAGATGAATACAGTATGTAAGGTAATAAATTATTTTTGCCTAGTATTGTATATTTCCTTAAGTGCCTTGTAATTACCTACTATAACTATTAAATAACGAAAGTTTAAATATAGCACTTGCACACTATTTTCTAGTTATGCTTCCGTGGCCGAGCCATAGATATGGCCAAACGGTTACTGTTCTGGTCTGCCACGCAAAAGTCCCGGGTTCGATTCCCGGGCCGGGAGAAATGTGACCTAAATTTGTCTCTCGTGAGTTTGGGTGTAATTTGTGGTTGTGTGTGTCCCAAGATCCACGATATACCTTCCTTGAAAAAATCTTCCTTTGTCGAGTTTCAGACCATGGATGAGCCACCAGATGGGCGTCAAAGCCGAGCCTCTGGTGACCGGAGGAGATTCGAATCGCCTAGTCGGACCACCAGAAGCCGAGGAGTTTATCGAGGGAGTTCAGCGCGGATCGAAGACTGACTTATGGAGAGAACGAAGTCGTAGTCCAATAAGGGCTCACAGCCTGAGCCACTCCTTCCATGATCGGCGGGAGGAGGAATCGAGTCGTGAGCGTGTAAAGCTATTGGAAGCTCAGCTCTTGAAGGAACGTGAGAAGCTTCACAATGCTGAGGAGCGGCATCAGGCCTTGACAACGAACATTGCCCTACTGCCGAGAAACGCCAATCGAGGGACAGCGAGCGACCTCGGGACCACGAAGCAGAGCGACGTGCAAATGCGGGAAAATATGACAGGTCACGTAGTCTTTATCTAAAGACTTTCTTGATGTTTTTCTGTCTTTTGTCATCTGCTGGTGACACGCGTTCACTGCCAAGAATCGATTATATGAACGTGTTGCCAAATTTTGACCCTTCCGTTAAAAACCAAGGCGTCGACGTATGGATTAAGAAAGTAAATGAATACGCCTCTGTGTATGGATGGGACGATTACATATAAATTACCACCTAATTTGCCATGCAAAAACTTCAATGCCTTGCCAAGGTCTGGTATGAGGGATTAAATTCTTCTTCTTTTTAGTTGGCAAGAGTGGCAGGTAAAATTGATAAACGCTTTCCCTTATGAACCAGAACTATGGACAGGCCTTGGAGGATATGCTCAAGAGGAGGAGCAGGTGTCTGACTGACACTTCTAAATCAATGCGATATAGTTGGAAAACGTGCAATGGACTGCATCATCCACGGAATAGCCGACAGGACACTCAGATCTGAAGCCTTAGCATTGCGTTGCTCCCACCTTGACCAATTGTTACAATATTTGATTAGAAGAGTTGCTGTCGCTTATGAAGGGGTTCTGTAACGATACAGTGGAATCCCTGGGGAAAGTGTCTCTGCTTATTGGTGGTGATGGTGGTGATGGAGGCTTGTGTGACGTGTAAAGTTGTTAGTGACCATTTATTGGAAAAGCCAGTATTAATAGGACAGTCGTATACCGAACAGACACATATTATCGTGGATAAAGATTATTCAAAACTGCATTTTCTCAATATTAATAATGAGTTGTCTCCACCCGGTCAAAGACACAATTACAGAGCCACTGATAAGTATTAAGGCTAACGGCGTTGTTGAGCTATATGGTGCAGCATCGGTCAGATCAAAAACTGACTCTGATTGTGGTGGCCCTGTTCTGAAAAATAGTGCCTTTTCGGGGAAAACCAAATAAGCAATATTTTGTGTGTGGTGGGTTGCACAGCACGAAAAGGGGACGTATTGACATAACTATAATACCGAGCGCAGACACCTGTCACATTCTTGAATACGCCACAATCTGTAGAGCTGAGCGAGTAGATGTCGTAAATAGGATTACTATGGAGCCAACTGACGTATCCACTGTGATTGAGGAGGATATTGACCAGAGTCAGATTCATATTGGTGAGAAGGTATCCGATGCTTCAAGGCTGCGTTTGTTTGAGTTACTAAAAATGAAGAAACACTGTTTTGCTTCTTCACTTCAGGAGGTAGGTTACACCAATTCAACTGAAACGAACACAGAGCTCAACAGCGATCGCCCAGTTGTCTATCGCCCGTACAGGCTATCGCATCACGAGCGAGAAAAGGTACGGGACATGATAAAGAAGATGCTGGAGTCCAATCATGCTCGTGCGAAAGAAGGATGGTTCGCTCCGGCTCTGCATCGACTATCGCATGTTGAATTCTATCACTGTTAAGGAAAGATATCCGATGTCCATAATAGAAGACGAAATTGCTCGTCTCAGCGGTCAAGCTTGCATCATATTCCTTGACCTAGCATCAGGATATTATCAAGTACCGATCGCGGAACCAAGTAAACATTTGACCTCCTTTGAGACGCCAGACGGCCAATACGAGTTCAATCGCATGCCGTTTGGCCTCGCAAATGCACCAGCTGTGTTCCAGCGAATGATGAATTCGATACTAGGAACTGCACGATTCAATAAGGCAACTGCGTATATTGACGACGTCTTAATATTTGGACAAAGTGGGTGGTTCTTAAGGGTGCGAGGTCGCAAATGTATTGTATGAACCACGATGACATTGGCAATTTTGGAGTGGAGAAGACCCTTGAAAGGATCAAAAAGAATTACTGTTTTCCGAAAATGTCTAGATTCGTCAAAAAATACGTTAATATGTGCATAGAATGCGCTTTTGCAAAAAACAATTGTAATACGCGCGAGGGTCTGCTCCATCCCATTACGAAAGTCGAAGTGCCTTTTCACAGCTTGCATGTAGACCATCTTGGACCCTTCGTTAAATCCAAAAGAGGTTATACTCATTTGTTGGTTGTAGATGCTTTTACCAAATTCAGTCTTATCAAAACTGTGCGAAACACTAACAGCCAAAACACAATCAGGGCACTCGACGACATCTTTTGTACCTTTAGAGTACCTGTGCGCCTAATAAGTGATCGTGGCAGTTGTTTTAGCTCTCACGCTTTTAAGCGTTTTTGTCTTGACAAAGGTGTTAAGCACATTCTTAATTCTGTGGCCAGCCCTAGGTCCAACGGGCAGGTTGAAAGGTATAACCGAACGATCCTTGATTCGCTAAGGGCGTTGGCTGTAAAGCACGGTGAAAAGGACTAGGACAGTCATGTAGGGAAAATTCAGTGGGGATTAAACAACACCATTGAGAAAACTATAGGCAGGACTCCATCTGAGGTGTTGTTTTGTACCCACATGAATGGAGAAATTACTCCTATTCTTCACTAATGAAACTCGTGAAATTTGTGAGACTGACGCGATGCGGAATGAGGTCAAAGACAGGATTGATAGCGAGCAGATTAAACAGAAGTTGGCTTACGACAAAGGTCGAAAACCTGCCCATACATATAACAAAGGTGATCTCGTCGAAATTACCAAGACCTGTTTTAAAAACGACGGCCAAAGCAAAAAGCTCATGCCCTCATTTGTAGGGCCTTATCGTGTCACCAAGGTCCTATTGTTGTATTGTTTGATTTGGGTTATATAAAACTTTATCATGTTGTATCACTAGTTTTCACTTAATACTTTCTATTTGCGATTGTTAAACAATAAGATAATTGGTAAAGGTAGAGTCTCAATCTGCTATTTATGTTTTGTTTTAATGAGCTGTGTTCATACAGGATCAACTACTTTGATTATATTTATGATAATATATATAATATAATATAAATGAAATGCATTAAGCACTTTGTTAGATAATTCCTTTAAGCGAATTATGTGATGATTGTAATATTGATACTTACTTACTTAAATTGTATACCATACCTAATTACTGAAATTGATTTATTGTTTGTAAAGATTGAACCATTGGTCAAGATTCTGATTGTTAGGGTTCCACCTGGTATCGTGTGCAGGGACGCCCACGATGTCAGGATGGTCGATTGTTAGGGTTTTCGGTTTTATCATGCAAAGAATTAAATTTCATTACATGATGGCAACACTAATTTTTATGGTAACACCACTGAACAACCAATCAGGATGGTTGGATTGGTTGTTTACAATTGGTTGACGCATTTGGCTGAAACCAATCAGCAAGTCCTAGTCACGGATGACCAATCGGATTGATCTGGTTGGTCGGTCAATTGGCGGGAACCAATCACAAGTAACTGGTTTACCGCCGTCGCAAGCGAGGGCGTAAAACTGTGAAAAGAAGTTAATTAAAATATTCCAGTACTTCGCTTATAAGTTTTTAACTTGCCCTATTCCTGGCCCTTCAATAGATTCTGCACAACTAGATCGATGTTTTGTTACAAATTATCTAATAGGTGTAGCGCTGGTTAGCGGAGGGTGTACGTACGTAGAACGACGAATTAGACGCAGACTTAAAAGGCGTATATTGCCAAAAAATTTAAATTTACAGAGTTATGGACCCAACAGTATGTCTCACTAGCGTGAAAGCAGACAAGTTCGGTGCCAAACCTTAAGTAGCAGTAATAGGGCCGAAGCGTCTCAACAACTCGAGTGCCGTATCAATGCTGAAGTGGTAGTAAGCATTTATGGTAAGCGTCAACAATACAAAACATATGAGATGATTTATACTATTGTAGTTAACAAAACGATAGCGCATTTCAGAGCACAACTCATGCCATCTAGCGGTGGCGCGAAGGAACTATTGGCGTGTTAAAGTTGTGGTTGTTACTTGGGTATATATTCAGGTTCATATTGTACTTTTACGATGTCACTGCTTTTTTTGTTAAATCACTTACCTGTTATTTTGTTTGTTTGGATTACGGCTGTGCTTTTGGAATGTATATTTTGTTTTTTTTTTTGCGCTGTGGTGAATGGTGAAGAAAATGCTCTGTAAAGATATACCACATACTTTCAAAACACATATTATACTCTTACAAAGTTTCACATTTAGCATAGCATATTGTTTCGGGAGGTGCTACTTGGTGTCCCACTTACGTATATAACGTATATATTGTACTCTGCATACATACTTGGCTAGTAAGTGTGTGGTATGCATTATAATTACTAATAGCTCCTAAATTCGTTCTCTTTAGTTTGAGCCTGTATAATGCTGGATCACTTAATACTAGGCACGATGATTTCCTCATGGCTATGGCACGGTACAACGCTGACATTGTGGCTATTGACGAAACAGTGCTAGCAGCCGAGCGAGAGGTATGCGCGCTTACGCTACCCGGCTACCGTCTGTGTTACACCCCGCGACACACGCACATGCTGGGCCTAGCCTTTGCCCGAGCAATGAACGCCCATACAATACTTGTTTGCATTGCAAACAAAATATACGGTTCTTTGTTTGAAGGCGCTTCGGGTACTGATATGGCTTGCTTCAAAGCCGTCGCTTGATCGGAGTCGGGAGCGTGGATACATGTTTTAAGGACGGACACCATGGCTTAAGTTGCCAAAGATGTGCGAGTCGTTTTCCCAGACACCACGCCATAAATGATATTGTGCGACGGGCGACGATGCCAGCTAATGTCCCTTGCGTGCTCGAGTCTCCGGGTCTGAGTCGAATTGACGTTGGTTCTTTGGCGGAAAGGTCGTTGTCTTCTGTGGGACGCAACATGCGTAAGTACTTTTGCTGCGTCCCACTTAAGGCCAACTTCACGGTTGGCAGGTTCCGCGGCTGAAAATGCCGCGAAACTAAAACGTGCTAAATATTCTGCCTTGGAGCCGATGACGACTTCGACGGTCGAGACGGCGGGGCCCTGGGGTTCGGAAGCTCGGGACTTGTTTAAAGAGTTGGGTCACCGGCTCAAGAGACAGGGGCTGCGATCACCGTTCTGGGTCGTGGTTGGTTCAGCAAGTGTCCATTGCCGTTCAGCGAGGCAACGTTGCCAGGATAATGGGAACTTTTGAGCCGGGCACAATACGGGGCGGGATTATTTTTAGGTTAGATACGTTTTTTAAGTAAAATCTCTTGCAAATCCCAGTTTCTTTTTATGTTAGTACCTCTTGACGAAGCCCAGTGCTGATCTTTAATTAGAAATATCAATGTAACATTTGTATTAAGTTGGAATAAATGAGTATTTTAGATAAATATAGTGTACCTGCCTGTCCCCAATTACGTCAATTTTTAATGTACTTATGTGGTTTCCCGAATTCTAAACAGATCCAGGACCTAAAAAATATTGTCGTAAGGCAGTCTCCATTTTCTGTCTATGTTCCTCGAAGTTTAGGTAAAAAACTCTACCTATTCCGATCCCTGGTTATTACAGATATAATAAATAAGTATTTGTTTACTGTTGAATTCCCAGTGCAGTGGATAGCGGCATTGGCTAATTCTTTACCCAATGTGGATAACCCATGCGACTTGAAGGACCTTAGGCCTATTAGTATCCTCCCATTTCTGTCTAAGGTGTTGGAAAAGGTAGTGCATATTGAACTGACGTCACAGTGCTCGGTATTGTGATAAAATTTTAAAAAGCCAGTTTATCACTCGAATTCGACAGCTAAATGTGGATATAATAGCTTTATCGAGGCGGCACACTACGGGGGCAGACATTAAAATATTGTGTCAAATCTTTGAAATGTGGTATTAACAATATACTGACACACGCACACAATATCTGATGCTGTTTCCTTGTCTAGCTAGACGCACTTCATATCTCTATTATGCTCGTCACCCGGCCGGCCGCCCGCACGGCAACGCCGCACAGTGTGTTTTTTGACCCGAAAAGCGGACATCCTTGTTTTTTCCATAAAAATCGTTACATCTTTAAATGTACTCACTTTTCATTGCATTTCTCTTTGTATTTGTATAACAACTTAAATGAGGCACATTATAATCAAAACATGAAATTTAACACGAAGTTACAATTTCATATATTTTCATTATTTTAATTTCATGAATTTATTTCAAAGTATTGGGATTCAATTTTAACATTAAATTAATGATTTGCCATTCAGAAATCAGAAATCAGAAATCAGAAACATTTATTGTATGAATTGGTAAAATACAGGTGTTACTTATAAGTGATTAGATCTTCAATTCTTACCCAAATCAGGCGTACAATGTCTTAAAATTACAATTCAATTAAAAATTATTACAACTTAAATGTCAAAAATTTAAATTATAATTAAGTTAGTATAATGGGAACTTTTGCCCCGGGCACGATACAGGGCGGGATTTCTTTTTAAATTAAGTATATTTAACGTGAATCTCACTTTTTTTTTGTATTAGATTACCTATTGACGAAGCCTTGTGCTGATCTTTAGGTTATACATAAAAAATTAAAAAAAAAATTAAGTTAGTTATACAATTGTCAAATACACACATCAAAAGTGTCTAGGGATCAAGTACGTTTAAGAGTATTGCTGCAATTAGGGTTAATTATATTAACTTTTTTGTATTGCTATTGATACTTTTTAGTGAGTTTTAACATTTAAATAAGGAATATTGTTTAAAATTCGATAATAAGAAGAAAATCGATTGTCAATGAGTTATAGCGTTTTGACAAAATCATTACAATATCTGCATCGGAACCGAAACAATTTACATTATTATGGAGAGACGACATCATTTAACCCGAGAAGTGATGATGCGAGCCGTCGGAATGTTGGAAGCTGGTTCCAGGCAACGTGCTGTGGCTTTCACTCTTAACACTACACAGAGCGTCATAAGTCGCCTCTGGACGCGCTATCGCATGACGGGCAGCGTGGCCGAGCGACATGGACGACGATCTCGCATCACGACTCGCAGACAGGACCGGTATATCCAAAATACTGCTCGACGGAATCGTACCATGACCGCCATGATGTTGGTTACGAGGCTCCACAGCTCCTCAGGCTTGCTAATAAGCGATCAAACAATCCGAAATCGTTTACGTGAAGTGGGTCTGCGATCCCGAAGGCCGCTCAGAGTTCCACCTATTGCACCCTGCAATCGCAGGACCCGTTTACGATGGGCTCGCGAACACAGAAACTGGGAGGAAGAAGACTATCGCTATGTGTGCTTTTCGGATGAATCCCGCTTCGGTATGAGACCGGATACAAGACGTAGGTACTCGAGTTTGGAGAACATCTGGACGTCATGAACGTTTGAGATATTGTTAGGAAGTTCATCCATATGGTGGGGGAACAATAATGATATGGGCCGGTATTTGGATCGGCGGAAGAACCGATCTCATTTGGATCAGGGGTAACCTCAATGCTCAAGTTTACGCAGAGAGGATTGTTTCAGATGTTATCATCCCTTTGCGAGGCAAGTTGGGTGATTCATTTCAACTAATGCATGACAACGCACGTCCACACACGGCTAGAGTCGTAACACGCATTCTTGCCGAAGCTCGTATCAACGTTCTGCCGTGGCCAGCTCAATCGCCAGACCTCAATTCAATTGAGCACGCATGGGATATGCTTCAAAGAAGAGCTGTGCCGAGTATGCATACCGTACATACTCTACAACAATATTTTGACTTGTTACAAAACACATGGGCGGCCATTCCTCAAAATGATTTTGATGAACTCATCTTAAGCATGCCAAATCGCTGTAATTGTGTGATTCGTGTTAATGGTGGAAATACAGATTATTAATTTTCTTATCTTTACAATAAAAATGAGCAAAATCATCATTTTCGCCATTTTTTTTGTCATTTAATTGACGCCGTTAATTTGAGTTTTTTCCCACAATTTGCAAAAACATCAATTTTAGTTTATTTTAATTAAATATAGGGGTAAGCGGTTAAATAAAACATAAGCATTAAAGTAAGAAGTCGTCCTGGAAGACTGGATTTGGTAAATATTGCTTAAATAATTTTTATTTCAAAAATATTCACTTGATCCCTAGACACTTTTGATGTGTGTATTTGATGTCTTTATATAAAATTCGTTAAGATTGTAAAAAACTTTGTCAATTAACCATTTTTTTAAACAAGCTTTAAATTTATCACCATTTAAACATTTCATTTCCATTGGAAGTCTGTTATAAATTCTAATCGCTGTTACATAGGTGCTGCGGTCAAAGGTCGTGCTGTTTATTTTAGGGAGGACAAGACGGTCTTTGTTTCTGACGTTAACGGAGTGTACATTAGATATTTTAGTAAAGAAGTTACTGTGATTACGTACAAAAAGACATATTTCCAAAATATATATTCCTGTTAAAGTCAGGAAACCCTTTTCTTTGTACAGACTTCTTAGAGAATAGTCACTGGGTTTACTATAGATTATGCGTAAGCATCGTTTTTGTATTGTGAATATTTTAACCGCATTGACAGAGTTTCCCCAAAAAATTACACCATACATTAATAATGGGTATACGTTCCCATAATATGCGTTTTTTGCAACTTCAACCGACGCTACATCGACCAATACAGATAAAGCGTAGCAATAACTACCAAGCTTGTTATTTAGCATATCTATGTGATGTTTCCAATTTAAATTTTTATCTATAGTAATACCAAGAAATTTAGTAGTGTTTACCTCTTCAATAACGTCATTTTCATAAGTTATGTGTAAATCTAAGTCAATTTTTTTGTAATTACCAAATTACATATATTTTGTTTTAGAATTATTTATTTTTAAATTTAGTGATTTAAGCCAGGTAATAAGACCGTTCAATGTATTGTTTATGTCAAATTCGTAGTAAATTTTTGTTTTTCCGTTATTAGTAAATAATATTGTGACATCATCAGCGAACATAATAGGTATACAGCGTGCATAACACTGAGTAATATGTGGCAGTTCATTTATATATATAATAAAGAGAAGAGGACCCAGTACACTTCCCTGTGGCACTCCCAATATATTTCTTAAGTATGTCGATCTGGCCTCTTGCACGCATTTATTGCTAAATACGGTCAGACATAGTGCTTGTTTACGTTCCGATAGGTAACTACGTATTAAGTCATTTGCTACGCCTCGAATACCACATTTGTCAAGTTGTTTTAGCAAGATAGAGTGTATAACACAGTCGAACGCTTTTGTCATGTCCAAGAAAAGTGCAATACTGTCTTTTTTAAGATTTATAGCTTCCCACAAACTATGTAGAAATGTAAAAATGGATAGAGATGTTGATCTCATTTAACGAAATCCAAATTGAAACTGACTAAATATGTTACGTTTATCTAAAAAGTTTGTTATTCTTTTGTAGATAACCTTTTCAAATATTTTAGAGAAATTCGGAAGAAGAGCTATAGGCCTGTAATTTTCTGAGACTTCTTTGGAACCTTTTTTATGTAAAGGTTTTATTAATGATATCTTCATTTTATCAGGAAAGTAGCGTGTTTGTAGCATTAAATTAATTATATGTACTAGTGGCAATATAATAATGTCAACACTAGTCTTTATCACTTGCATTGAAATACCACCGTCACCATAGCTTCGTTTACTTTTAATAGTTTTAATTATATGTCGAACTTCTTGTTCATCAACTGGATTCAAATATACGCTCTTACTTTCATGTTCTTGGATAGATTTGTAATTATTAACAAAATTGGAATTAAAACTTTGTGTAACATAATGTCTATTTAAATGTTCAGCTATTTGTGAAGGGTCAGTTATATTTCCTTGATCGGTTTGTAAATGTTTGATTGTTGTTGGTATTTCGTTTGTAGTTGTACTATTTTTGTGGTTGTCTATGTGTGTGTCCATGGCACCCGCGACACAGGGTTTCCCTAGTGCGGGGCTATGTTGAGTGTGTGCGTTATTTATTATTTATTATTATTTATTCTGTTTAATTGTATTCCAAGTGGCTTTAGTTTTATTTGTACTTTTGGTTATGTAATTTATGTTCGTTTTGCGTTTAGAATGTCGTATAGTGTTACTTACTGTTGTATTAATTACTTAAATTCGAGCTATAAATTAGATTTTTCACATTTTTTACACATTTCACGTGTTTCTTATTCCGTTGCTATGGTGATTTTTCCTTCGGACATGGGCCTATTGAGATTTTCTGAATTAAATCTTTCGCTAATATTTTTTCGCCCCATTTCGGCCTGGCCTCATATAATTCTTTTGGTACGAAATTGAAATTTTTGAAATTTACCCAAATTGCTATAAAAGCTCATCACGCGCTCAAGAGCGGACATTCCGAGATCGGGAGTGACAGCGGAAACACTAACCGTATTATTATACACTAACTGAATCTTCCGCAAGAGTTCTCCTAGAAGATAAAATCCTCCTCATCCGCCTCATCGCTGCGCGCCTCTTCGCTGCGTGCTGCATCGCTGAGCGCCCCTACACGGCGCGTGGTAACCAAAATTAAAAGAATTGTTTCTTGGCTTATTTTTTTTTTTCATTTCATTCATTATTTTTATCGCTACACGACAGTTTGGAGCCCAACTTTTTTCTTGAACCCCTTTGTTCATTCATCCCTCAATTCTAAATAAAACACTTCATCTATACTACAAATTTTCTAGGATGATCCCTGTGACACTTCATTTGATGTTTTCACAGGGATGAGGTAAAGTCGATAGATTTTTGAAGCAAAGGTTCTCTCTTATACAGCCTTGCATAATATTACAGATTTAAAAAAACATAACAATTGAGTTTTTAAAATAAAGGACTCCCATGAATTGTGTATAAATAATATTTATTTTATTTCTGATATCCGATCCGTTATTACTATGGAATAGGTCCAGGTACCGGAGAAGAAATAAATTAAATGTAAATGCAGTCTTTGTTTATGATACAATAACAATCAGCAACCAAATTAGCGTGATTTACAGGGACTCTACTGTCATCAGTCCGTAGACAACATAAATTAATGCTTTCTGTACAAAAAATAAAGTCGTAGCCATTGAAATAACAAAGTAATAACGTTAAGTCCGTCTTCTGTGAAATTTGGTTTGGTGCATATACGTGCCTTTTACCAATACTACAAACGTGAATTTGCACTATCCACGACGTTATAATATATTATATTTATTCAATAAATTATAGAAAAATTTTTATCGTTATACCTCATCTCTAGCAAATGCAGTCTAATGAAGTAACCTTTGTACGTTGTCGTAAATTTAAATTCATTTTTGAAAAAAAAAAAATGTTTCTCTGGGCATTTGTCACTAATTTGGTATTACTTTTACTTTAATTTTATGTATTTGCTTAAACAAAAGATATTCACTTAAAAGCGAGACTTATAAAAATAGTTGAGACTTATAAAAACACGCATTTTATATACGTAAATTAGTGGACTTCGTTACAAGGTTATATTATGGAGAATTTTGTGAAGTGTCACAGGGATCGTCCTAGAAAATTTGTAGTATAGTATTCATTGGTCAACAACTCATTAACTCTTTGGCAAACTCATTAGGTTCTACATTATCATATTCATATATTTATACTACTATCAAAGAATTTACAAATAAGTTTAAATTTCTTTTAGCAAAATAACTTTGAAATATTTTAATTTTAAATAATGAGACGTTTAATCAAATTCAAATTTTTTAACAAAGCTGAACTTGAGAACGAGGTGAAAATTAGACTGGAGCATTCATAGCAGCCTTGCGCAGGATGGCAGCACGTTGTGGAGCACCACGTCACGTCTACTGCGACAATGGTACACATTTTGTAGAGACGAATAGAATTCTACAACTACATCAACCTACAAGAAAAACTCGACGACGAGTTCTTAGCACAAATACCAGACATGCAGATCGAATTTCACTTCAACGCACTATCATGGTATAGCGCTGAAGGACTCTGGAAAGTCGCAGTAAAGAGTTTAAAATATCATCTGCGACGAGTCATCGGTGAACAAAAATTGACTTTTGAAGAGTTCACCACGATACTATCACAGAGGCCTGTCTAAATTCAAGACCTCTATACGCATTATCAGAAGACACTGATAAAATGAGTTTTTTAACTCCGTCCCATTTTCTAGCGAGCGGTCCCACTCTCACTATTATTGAGACAGAACATGTCGAAAGAACTAGATGGCAGCACACGCAGAAAATTTTTAATGACATATGGAGTCGATGGCAAGTAGAATAACTATGTCAATTATTAGCACGCAGCAAGTGGCATCTCCCGCAGCAAAATCAGCAAGTGAACGACATTGTCATAGTCCATGATGCTAACTTACCCCCTGGGAAGTGGGCTCCCGGCAGGGTTACTTAACTCCCTCCCGGCCATGACGGATTGGTCCGCGTGATGACAATAAAAACGGTTTTATCCGCCGACCTATCACTAAATTGTCACCATTTGCCTATCAACACTTGCAGCGACGAAATAGAAAGCCACCTGGAACCAAATACATCGCAAGTTTTAAATAACAAAACAAATAAAGCGCGCGGCAAATTATCAAATAGCCTTATCACAATGGCTATAGCGCTGCTCACCTTTATGTTTATATCACCGGCACACGGTGTCTACAACTTAAAGCCTAAAAGCTAATCAAGGGATTCATTTCGACAAGATTTCGAATATGAATTTAATACGCGACGAAAGGAAACTAATTGTCTACTATGACATGAATCTTTGTTCGCAAGGAGTACCATTAGTTACAACTCATATGAATAACTTAGCGAACATATGCTACAAAGCCAACAAACCCGCACAATGTGACGTAGGCCTATTACAATTACGTCACTCATTCAAGGAACAGGGGGCCTACCACAACCTCTTAAAACAATATTACTTTAACCTTGCATTGACTTTTCGTACCATAACGCGCTTAAAGTAAGCTTATTGTAATGTTAAAACTATGATGTTTTATTGGCAGCTTTGTGACTATTCATTGACTCAGTTCGTACTATGATGAGACTAAGTTAAATTTGTTTCAAATTTAGCAATCTTAAAATAGTGACACGGATGCAATGGAAACAAAATTATTTTCAGTTTTATTGTCTTAATATTGATTTGTAATGATTAAAATTGAAGTTGAACTTATTTATTTACTTATATCTCTTCAATATTTTGTGTATTTTTTATTTAATAGCACATAGTAAATAATTTTTCGTTAAATAAAAATACGCGTAGTTTATTTCGTAAAATTATAACAGCGCCATCTATATGCTGCTTGACGAAACTAACAGTTGACAAGACTCAGCTTGTTTTATTTATTTTTCTTCATGAAAATGCGGAATAATTATTGAAAACAACGTAATTTTAATAGATTTTATTATTACATACTTTTCTTTCTTTAACAGTCAAAATTCTCTGAATGTAAATAACATTAAGTACTTAAACATTATACTATAATAAGATGATTCGGAACATAAAAAAAGAAAGAGGTGTCATTATATAGTTCACATAGTGTTATCTCTTTCCTATTTTAAGTAAGGAATAGACAATATAGGGAAATCATTCGTTCTTTCAATCACTTTTGCAATAATACATTACTTGGTAGACAGGTTCGTCATGGTACGAATATGAGTAATATTATAATAAGATTACTTTAAGCTTACATTGAAATAAGATTGTTTTTGGAAAGGTTATGGTAGGCCCTCTGGAGTATTAGGATCATATGTTACTCGGACAGTAATTCGACACCTTACACGCTCGCGTGCGCATACGCCGTGGCCTTATCAATGGCATAGGCAACATTGCACATTCCTTATTCGCAGTACTCGACAACCAGTTCGCCGAACAGTATCAAAAGGATATCGAATTACTTAGAGACAATGAGAAGCATCTCGCCCAATTATGGAAAAAATCGAACATCCGTAGTAGAAGCCCAATTTAACCTACTGAAAAGAGTCGAGTACACTTTTGACAAACAACACAAGCTCGTCAATCAGCACATGAATGATTTGGAAAAAGCAATGAACGCACTCCAAGCTGAGATATCCAATGTCTCAAACAACAACGACTTTGTATTAGCAGCTATCATCGCTAACAACGTTTTGATTAATCTGAAGAGCATTCAAGATAAGTTATTGGACATTCTCAAATATTCATTATGGCTCGTTCAATATTCATCTCATTACACGGGAACAACTACGAGATGAACAGAACACAGTATCAGGACAGTTGTCAAAGGAACTAACACTACCTCTGTATCTACCACTATCTACACTTGCTGAAAGTCAGAGCAAAAATGACGAAATCATTTTTCATATTTGAACTAAAAATATATCTAATCTTCCGAGAGCAGTTTGAAATCTATAGGACAATCCCCGTCCCAATAAAGACGCAAGAAAACATGGTCACCCTAACACCGATAACAAGTCTTATAGAAATAAACATGCACAAAGATTCGTACTTAACAATGAACAAAGATGATCTCGAAGTAGATAATTACCTGTGGCCTTTGCGAAGACCAACGTACCCGATGAAGTCAGATGACAGCCTATGCACACGGGATGATGAAGCTAAATAATGTCTTGTAACCACTGTCAAGTGCAAGACCACGTGGTTAGAACGAGTAAGGTCAATACTTACCTATTTTTCTGTTGCGGTCAATGTACCGTACGCATAATTTGTGGGAGTCAAGTTACTGCTGAACAGCTTAATGGTGCTGGTGTTATATCACTGGGTGAAGGCTGCATTATCAAGGACGAAGCCTTTACAATATACTCTCACAAAACACGAAGCAATGATTTGAACGCTGAAGCAGACATCTTGAAGGTCAAAATTCCTCCTATCAATCATATCAACATTTCCGTCAACAACTATAACGCAGAAAATGACAGCGATCAAATGTTTAAAAGCAGATAAAGGTCTTAGAAGAGTAGATACAGCAAATGAAGAATGTATGTAATCCCAGGACGTACTTGCAGAACACACATCCTACTACGACTACATCAGTACGTTGTCTGATATGTGTTAGTAGCTGCAGTAATATGCATAGGCGCGATCTACCCATGGCGCCGCCAGCAGGAGCGACATCGCCGCTCCGCATGCATCGCACGCATGTCGTCATTAGTTCGTACCCACGGCCCTCTCGTCGCCGCCGACTTTGCGACACCTGAGCTGCCCGTCGCTGTCCCCGAAGGAAACGCTGCCTCGCTACGTGACTCCGTGCGGCATATCGACTCGGTACATGCACACTGAATAAGGCAACCTCGCCTGTCTTTCCCAAACATGTGTTGTAATACTTATTTTTTCTTACTACTTAGTTCTAAAGTAGGTAGTTCTAAAAAATAATTTATATTTTCTTCATTTGAGGATAGACAGGAAAACTGTTTTTATACTCTTCCCACTTTCCATTCGTTTTGGGATCCATATTCGCTGATACTAAGAAAATCATTAAAGAATCCCAACGCTTGGTGGAAATACCTAAAGCGTCCAATGAACTTACATTTTTTGAAACATTGTCGATCAAGTACCTTAAGACTTTAAAAGATTCCTTCTGTATAGGAGTAATATTAACAATCGCACTTAAATGGTTATTTATTAAAATATTCTTGATAACATACCGTTCACACAAAGTTTTCCACGCAAGCTCGTAGCAACTAGCGGAAAAATCTATGGACCTTATTACGACACCAGCACTACCCTGTAGTAAATTCCTTAAGTAGTGGAATTTATTTACCGGAGCAATCGAATCGTTACTATTGATCATCGAGTATATAACCATAAATTGAGACGAAATGTCATTTAATTTGTTTGAAAAGGTAGTAATAGGATATTTGACTAAGATTTCATTATTTATTAACGTGTGATGATTTAGATTTAATGCACTATCGGCGACTGTTGAAGCTCACTGAACGCCCGGCCCCCGCGGCGGCGATGCCTCACCCTTCGGTGGCCTGGTGACGTTGATGCTGGATTCTCGACAATAATTAAGTAAGAAAACGTCGAAAATTGCAAAAAGGACTTACTTTTTCGCCGATAAATCAAAAGAGACTCCGAAAAAACGTCTGGTTCTTTGTGACGGACTCGCTGAACTGAACTAGATGGGGTTCCGCAAGTGCATCCTTGCACGCTATTCTGCACTATTTGGCAACGTCGCATTTTCAAATTATCGCGGTGTTTCATTGTGTTCTCGGTCGTGTTGTACTATTTTAATCTACTTCTCTCGAACACGTTGATCTGAAGGGAACCTATAACAAAAAACAGACCTTGTTTTCGATTGGTACGACACTTTTACATACATTTATGCACAAATAATCCCTTTAATTTTAATAACGACTGAAATAAAAAATTACTTTCATGAAATAATAACTCTTCAGAAAATATGAAAAAATACAATAAAAGCACGTAAATAAAGTAGTTAATGCAATAAACCAAAATTAATAAAGTGAACCTAAAACGCAGTTGACGTTACCGCGGTATGGCGATTTGACAACGCGGTTAGCGTGATATTCGGTAATGAGCGAGTATGACACACTATAGTCTCTTACTCTATGCGTCTCTTTTACTCTTAACGTAATAGCAATACATGGAAAATTCTCCATCGCTCTCTCAATCTCTAATTTTTTCATTAACGATTACGAAAATTTCAGTTTATTGGCAAGCATAATCAACTTTATTTAATAAAATTGAATACGTGTGGAATGTCACACCTTGCTCTTTATTAGGTAGTGTTGGAACACTGTTGAAAGGATTTTCATATTAATTATATACTCCCGGACACATAATTCGAGCCACCTCGCGTTTTTGCTTTAAAGGGCTAGAATACAAAAACAGTGTTATCATCGAAGAATAAGGTTTCCCCCGGTTTTGCAAGTCCAAATTTCCAACAAGGACTTATGGAAAAGACTTTTAATATACTAGTTTCAAAATTGCGTACGTAGTATTCCTGATCAATCGAACATTGTTTAAGGTTAGGGCATTTACTGATGCAAGGTGGCTCGAATGATGTGTCCGGGAGTGTATTTTAAAAATTACTATTAAATTAATGTCTGCTTGATATAATTTCTGTATTTGAATTTAGCAGCAATAACATTTAAAAGTATCTAAATCCCTTTCTAAAAAAACTGCCAACCAATCAAGCACCGGCCTACCAAAAGCATTAACCAATGAAATCACAGTCTGTTAAGTGGGTTAAGACGAAGCTTGATGGTATGGTTGCAGAAGAAAGTCTCAGTCTGTGTTCGGAATTTCTAGTCAAAGTAATAATACTGTGAATACCGTGGGTGACGTATATAAAGGTTATTAACTTATACAGGTATGTAATAATAATAATTATTTAAATATATTGAATGAACTTTTCTCCTTATTGCACATTTGTCTAGGTCATCTAATTTATCGACCGTGGATAATCGAGCTCTTTTTTTCA
>NW_020655925.1:0-10629 GCF_003589595.1 Hyposmocoma kahamanoa
TGAGCTACGGCATTATTTTATGGGGAAACAGCACTGAGGTAAATAAATTATTTGTTTTACAAAAACGACGATATTCGTATATTATTGAATATTACAGATAAAGAAAGTTGTAGACCTCATTTCATTAAATACAAGATTTTCACTCTTGCTTCCATTTATATATTCGAAATGTGTAAATTAGTACGGAAAAACAAACATTTATATCCACGAACAGAAGACTTTCAAACACGTAGCTTAAGAAATAGAAATAAATTGGCTTTACCCCTCACCAGATTACACATAGTTAGTTCAGGAACATACCATATGTCAATAAGAATATATAATAAGTTACCAGTGGAAATAAAAAATATAGAAAAAGATATAATATTTTATACAAAGTTAAAGGAATTCCTTATAGCAAAATGCCCATACGACGTTAAAGAATTTTTAGAAGGTAATTAGAATATAAGAGAATGTTTGTAATTTTATATGTTTCATTCATTATTCAATAAGACATTTATGTATTCCATTTGTTAATTTGTAATTTACTAAATTCATTTCATTTTGACATTTTAAATTTTATTCTTATGTTATTGCAATGCCCTTACAGGGCTAATGTTGAGAACCGTCACTAGCTCTAGAACACCATGTACTACAACATTGATGCAATAAAGATTATGATTATGACTATGACTATGACAATTCTGCCGTTCTAAAACGCTGCTAAATGAAGAAATATTTTTTGAGACATCATGAAAAACCATAACCCAGTTTTAAAACATTGAAATTGTCGAATGATATTTCAGCTATGCATAGTTAGGATAAGTTCCGATAAGTCAAGTTAACCAATTTTAACTGTTTTTAAAAGAGTATTTTGTGCTCTATTTTTTGCTGTTTAAATCGGATATTTGACCCTTTGTCACTTAGCCGCTTTTTAGTTAGTGAACGGAAGAATTCAGCTTATACGGTTACATCGTAGTAACGTTATCTTTGTATTCCCGGGAGTAAATAGCCGAGTTAGTAAACTTCTTGCTGTGAAAAAACAATCTATTTCGGAACGATATCATATTAAGGAAAATAGCTTTAAGGGATGTTATTCTATCCCTTATTGAATTAATTATACGGATTATATTATGAGGCCTTATCTTGTACAGTCAGCGTCGAAATATTCGTTCAAGAACATCGCACTTGGCCAGTCTTTATCAACCTTAGCCATTCGAGCCGTTCAGCTTAAAAGCGGCGTTAATTTTGCTCAACGCCAAATGAATATCAAATAAAAGAGATTCTTCTTGGAAACAAATTAAATCACAGCCAATTTATTTGTATTTTTCAGGCGTTTTGTTCTTTTTCTTATCCGTGCTCTGTTCAATTGATTTATGATGATAGGTGCTTAATTTTTTCCTATTTTCAATTTTATTTTAATGTTACATGGTATAATTATGAGTTATATGAAAAATCGATAGGTTTAATGAGATATTTCGGTCACTGTAATGCAAAATTCGATTCATATCAAGTGTGTCCCGTATATATGGCACAGTCCCATTCAATTCAGATCAACTGTTGAAATGTGCCATTATTGCCACTAATTACGTTGTACAGTTCTCTTGACAGAACTCCTGGCACTTCTTTCCCATTTGTACTGTTAATAAATAGACAGTTTTACGGGACTACTGAAAATTTTCTCTGTCACTAGTTCTGAAAATGAGCTTTTTTTATAGTATCAAGTCACGGGATGAGCAAGGCGTGGGCCTGGTGCTAGTTGCAGTGCTTTTAAATCGCAAAGATCTTAGGGGCACTTCCACTGCGCCCGTTATCCTGAGACATAAGTTGACCAGTCCCATGTGCCTGTAATTTCACTAGCCCCCTTACCCTTCAAAACCGTAACGCTGACGGCAGAAATGGGTAAAGTGGCAGTACTTCACCTGGACGAACTCTTTCACAAGGAGCTGTAACGCTACTATTGGCTAAATCACAACACTATTGTAATAGCAGTGCGACATGTACTGTGCCGAACAAATTTCTTTTCTTCCTTTCTTTGGTAGCTAATTACTTATCAGCAATATATCAAAGACAATATTGTATTACAATGAAATATATAACAAACAAGACAACTTAATACACGGAAACTATTCACAGCACGATCACGTGTCCAAAATTGAATAACGTTGCGAGAACTTTTTTAGATACACGAGGACCGTAATTCGATGTGGGTGTGTTCCCACGTGAGTGGCGTGGTGGTTGAAGTTATAAGCGCGATGGTCGATAGAGGTACAGTAAGAGTTTCCGAATCCGAGAAATGATGGTCTGAAATGTCACATGGATCATTTTATCTTTTTGACGAACTTCAAAAAAAGGACGAGGTTGTCAATTCGACTGTATGTTTTTTTTGTATGTATGTTACGTGGTAAGTCCGGTATTTCTGGACCGATTTTTATGATTTTTTTTGGAAAGAGGGTACCTCCATAGTGGTCCCATTTCATTTTGAAGAAAATCATCCACCTCTAAGGATGGCTGTTCACGGATGAAGACTCATATTTATAAATAGCGCCTAAATTTTATTATAAGAAGCAATTATTTTAATGGTTGATATTGCTATTCTCCAATTCAAGGCGTTTTTCTCTCTCAATATACTTTGAGTAGAGAGAACAGACTTTTATTATCTACTCTGTCAAGTCCCGTATAGTGGATCCGGGTATGCGCACTTTCTGGTAACCGATTTCAATAAAACTTGGTAATTATATGTAATTCCGCGTACTTTTGAGGTCGGTTAGTTTAATACTCTGTACTGGGATTAGTTTTTATAATATTAAGTGACGGGACGGATAAGAGCGCCTGATGGTAAGCTACACGCCTGTCCATAACAGCTGCAGTGCCACAGAATGACGTTTGAGATTTGAATCTTTTTCCTCTCAAAATTACTTTCGAGGTTATGAAATTTCGACCTAACGTTATTTCTGGAAAATGAAATTTCAGATTACTGATAGGTAACTGTACTGGAGATGGGGTCCCACACCAGTGCCTGGCCCATACTCCAAGGGATGAGGGGCCATTGCATCCGTCACCTTGAGGTATGACGTTAACAAATCCCATGTGCCTGTAGTTTCACCAGCATCTTGAATCTTCAAAATGGGAATGCTGTAATGCTCACATTACTGCTTGGCGGCTCAAATAGGTATGGTAGCAGTACTTACCTCACAAACTGTTAGTAAAGTTATAATTATTAATAGAAAGATCGAACACTTAAAAAAATCCTTCGATCCAACTGGATTTGTACTAATGTGTTCTAGCAAATCGTGCCAGACACTATGCCAACTAAGCCACGGAACGAACCAGCTAACCATACAAATTTTTCTGTGTTTGTTGCAGACCTTCATTTTGGTTTTTTAACAACTTTTTTACCACAGCCCTATCTGTGAGAAATAAAAAATTAGTAGCAGAAGAGCTCCTTTTGAAAGAGTTCGTCTAGGGCAGTACTGCCACCTTACCTTCTGCCACCAAGCAGAAATGTCAACACTACCTACAGTGGGATGTACAGGACGGTACAGGGGGACGGGCGCAATGGCTGTGCCCATCAGATCTTTGCGATTTAAAGCTCTGAGTGACACTGCAACTTGTTCGTACTAGATATATTTTTTTAATCTATTTCTTCGCTTAGCCTGTTAATAAAGTTATTATTGTCAAATAAACTCTCTGTAGTCCAAATATTATCGTTGGTTTACGGGTTTATGGTTAATTGTTATCACCGTCAATCGTTTCATTATGCGTTTTCTCCAAGGAAAGGGTTTAGACCAAGTCCAGTACAAGTTTGGAGCTTCACGGAGTCATCTCGAAGTCTCCTTTCAAGTTTTCTGGGAAAGCAACTGATCTCCCGATTGAACTAGTCCATAATATTAATAAATATAATTTAAAATATACCGGTGTACATATACTAGTAGCAGTAAAACTCTCTATGAAAGAATTCGTCCAGGGATGTACAGCCACCATGCCTATTTCTGTCGCCAAGCAGTAATGTCTGCATTAGTGTGTTCCGGTTTTGAAGGGTAAGGGTACTGGTGAAATTGCAGGCACATGGGACTCATCAACTTATGTCTAAGGGTGACAGACCCAGTGACTGCCACCTTACCTTCTGCCGCCAAGCCAAATGTCAACACTACCTACAGTGGGACGTACAGGACGGTACAGGTGGACGGGCGCAAAGGCTGTGCCCCTCAGATATTTGCAATTTAAAGCTCTGAGTAGCACTGCAACTGTTATCGATAGGCATGTAGCTTAACCATCTGGCGCACGACTTGTTCGTCCCGTCACCAGATATTTAAAAAAAAATCTATTTCTTCGCTTAGCCTGTTACTAAAGTTTAAAGTTTATTGTCAAATAAACTCTCTGTACTCCAAATGTATGACAACGGATTAAACCAGAATTTTTAAATTTTTAATTCTTAAATGGACTCGTGAACAATTGGACCAAATTTTTGTTGTTCCTCCAAAAAACTGTATTTGAACCATAGACCACAAATAATGTCTCATATAATGATCCTGTTTTCCGCATGTGTAGAGCTCATAATGATCTTTGTAAAGACTGGGATATATTCTCCTTTGGCCGCTCTACCTATATCAATATTTATAAGGAAAAATTGAATATTTTGGAAACCGAAAGATTTCGTTATTGTATATGTACCTACACATATTACAAGTCTCCTAATGTGATTGATGCTTCTTACTCTGTATAAATAGAATATGTATATTTGTATTAAATAGTCCTTTAATTTGTAAGTACCAATATTTATTAACCGTTGATGCAAAAAGAGGGGAGTTATAGTAACAGTAGAGCTCCTTATGAAAGAGTTCTTCCAGGGAAGTACTGCCACCTTACCTATTTCTGCCGTCAAGCAGCAATATAAGCATTACTGCGTTCCGGTTTTGAAGAGTAAAGGTGTTGGTGAATTTACTGGCGCAGGGACTTCATAACTTATGTACCAGGATGACGGGCGCAGTAGTAATGCTTCTCATATCTTTGCGATATAAAGCTCTAAGTTTCACTGTAACTGATTACCAACAGGCGTGTCGCTTACCACCAGGTGCACGACTTGCTCGTCCCGTCGCTTGGTGTTATAAAATGTAAAACTAAGGCCTCTTAACGAATGCCGTATTAAATGTATGGGATTTTTTAACGTTAAAATTATGAATATTTCTAGTTTTATTGTAAAAAAAACATTGATGACGTTTTACTCATTAAATAACGAATTTTCGTTATCAATTTGAAGGTTTTTGATATTTCTTATATTTACGGAATAATCGCTTGTGCATACTTAACGATTATACCCTGAATACTTACTCCGATTTCTCCACATGTTGTATGGAGGCGAAAGTATTGCTGAATAACCTTGATATTGAAGAATCGTGTAGACCAATTAGCTTTGTTGACAAAAACGATCCTTATAGAAAACTCATTAAGGTTGGTAGTCAAACATTGAAGGCATACAAAGGCAGGGTGACCCATTCAAAGTAGGCTAATGACTTGCAGATAGAAAAAAATCAGTAAAATTTTCTTAACGTCTTTCACGATATTTGTGGTGTACAAGGCCGTGCCCATCTGAAATTTTTGTTGACCCTTATAATTCACACACGTAGTGTCATTGTATGCAGAACCTCCAGCTGTGCAGTGCAATATCGACCATTCGACGATAAAGATAGAATTCAATGTGACTAGCGCTGTAAGATATTTAATTTTGTTGGTATTATGTAAATTATTTCGGTAGCTTTTTACGAGAAAACCTGGGGAGTGTATATTACATAATAGATAGATAGATAGATAGATATACACTTTATTGCTCACATACAATAACAAAAACAGTACATAGACAACTTAAAACTAATGTAGGCAAAGGCGGTGTTATCGCTAAGAGCGATCTCTTCCAGACAACCTTTGAGGTATAGGAAAGCTAATCTAAGGAGAAGAGGTAGTGTGCCAAAGTCAGAAACGTATAAGTAGTATATACATATATATATATATATGTATCGAATAATAAATAAATAAATAACGGTGTACTAGACTTACATAATATACACACATCAAAAAAAGTTTGCGATCACTTTGAAAAACTGAAATCTTTTTTGTTACTGTAGATTATATTATGATTTTTTCTTCTTTTTAGATTCTTTATTTAAAAATAAATTAGAACATAAAACAATGACCCCGTTCAATTGTTTTTTCATATAAAAAGGCTTTCAGTCCTAGCTTACGCTCATTCAGAAATCTGATTTAGTCAATTATAAGCGATTCAAGATATTTTTCGCGAAAAGTTGTGATTGAAAAAATGCCAAGAGGATTATCAGAGGTTTTACGAGCTAGAATAGTAACTTTGAGGGAAGAACGATACACCACGAGAGTAATAGCACGCAGACTTGCTATATCCCAATCCTGTGTCGTGGCTACGTTGCAGAGGTATCACGGAATGGGGAATTTAGCTGACCGACCCCGCAGCGGTCGCCCAACTGTTTTGACAGCTGCCCAAAAGCGCTATATTAGATTGCTGGCAGCCCGTGATCCAACAATCAACGCCACTAAAATAAAAGCAGAAGTCAGGGCCGCCTCTGGGCTTGAAGTTAGCACGCAGACCGTTCGCAATTGCTTGCACCAGCCTGGATTACGAGCACGGAGGTCTTGGCGAGCTCCGCTCAATTCCCGGCAACGTCAACAACGAAGATTGCAGTGGGCTAGACTTCGGCAAAATGAAGAAGGTGAGGACGAAAACATTTGGCAAAACTGTCTCTTCGTTGACGAATCCCGAATCAGCACTCATCCAGATAACCGACGTGTCCGTGTCTGGAGAAGACCAGGCGACCGTGAAAGACAAAGAACTGCCACTGGAACAGTTCAGCAAGGCGGAAAATCGGTGTCCTTTTGGGGTGGCATTATGATTGGAGCTAGAACGCCTTTGATCCCGTATCGGGGCTTCATGACAGCAGACATGTACAAAGCAGTTGCTATTGATGATATCGTCAGACCATTCCGAGTAAACCATGGGCACCAATTTGTGCTGGTCGATGATAATGCGCCCGCACATCGAGCTCAACGAGTCAATGCTGCTCTTCAAGAATACGATATCACACGATTAGACTGGCCTGCCGGCTCGCCCGACTTAAACCCAATAGAGCACGCGTGGGATGCTCTTAAACGAGCAGTATGGAACCGTGAGCCACGTCCCCAGACAGTTCCAGAGCTCAGGGAAGCCGCTATTGAAGAATGGGATAGGTTACCCCAGGAAATGCTGGATAACTTGATCCTCAGCATGCCCAGGAGGATCTTCGCATGTATTCGAGGCAGGGGAGGAGTTATTTTATATTGAATTCACACCTTTTAATAATAAATTGTTGTTTAAGTTTAATTAAACAGTCTTTTTCTTTCTATGAAATTTCTATCACTATTACATTATGATTAAAGGCTCAATTTTTTAAAATAAATAATAAAAAATAGTTTTATATTTTAATTTCAAACAGGGTATTCCTATTTAAAGAAAGCATACAACATAGATTTTTTCTTGATAAAGTTAAATTTAAAGAATTATAGGAGCTTATGCTATTGATCGCAAACTTTTTTTGATGTGTGTATTTGTAAATAATAAAGAAATATATATACCTAAATATACTTATACTTACCAATAAATATATAAATACATGTTGCATACTAGGAACGTTTCAGAAGATAGTTACGCAATGCAGTTTTAAAAATAAGAAGCGACTTGATAATATATTGTGTGATAGGTATTAAAAATTTTTTTAACTATGACAGCCCCATATGACATTAGTTTTGATTGTAGTGACCTTCCCTACCGACCTTTAGGGTATACGAGAAAAGGGCACTATAACCTGTCCGCGTACAGGAACCTTACAAGTTCAGGTTCTGACCCCAGATCAGCCAGTTTTCACAGACCTCTTTTAGCTGCCTCCGCGGCAGAACGGTTACCACGCCGGACTGCTACGTAGGGGTCCCAGGTTCGATTGCTGGGCTGGAAGAAATATTTGTATGGCCTACATTTATTTCTCTCGTGAGTTTGGGTGTAATTTGTGGTTGTCTGTGTGTGTGTGTCCATGGCACCCGCGACACAGGGTTTCCCTAGTGAGGGGCTATGTTGAGTGTATGTGTTATTATTATATCTATTTTAGAATCTCGACTCTCCCAAGGCCTAAAAGATAATTTTGAATTTTTATATGGGAGAGGCAGTATTATTATTATTACCTGTGTCACTTGACTTCATCCGATTCTCGAGAGTCTAGAGCCTCGGGTTAGCTGCCCCGGGTGCACGTACAGTACCTTCCCTATTTTCCAGATAGGTACTAGAGCTGCAGGCACGCTCACTTCCCATTGCACATTGCATAACTAACGGTTGCCACCGCAAAGCCTTCAAATCGAACTATTACACTACCACGGCTTCGTTCAAATTTAAAAATGTATTTACAATGGTTGCTAATACAATTTCCCAGTACCTCCTATGATTTCGGATTTCCCTATACTGTCCCAGTTAAAAAATCACGCTGTACATAACATTCTTTTTAAAATACTAACAATTAAGGCGGACTATATTACTAACATCATAAACAACAACTTTTGTTCCATGACTTATATCTATCTATCTATATATATATATATATATAATATATTTAAATCTTTTTAAGAAATACTCTATATAGTACAATCCATTTTTATATTTATATTAAAAATTGATCCTTACGTCATAAGTATAGCGCTCAAAGTTTCAGTTCACAACGCAAACATTTAGAATAAACACGTACCGAATCTTCAGAGTAATCCAGTCTTGTTACGTTATTATTTGAATTTGTAAACCAAAATATACAGATTACTTTGTTAAATTTCTCAGAAACAAACGTTCCCGGTAATCAAGTAAAAGACGATGCCCGATTACAGGCGATTAAACCATTAACCCAATTCCGGTGTGTTTCGTATCACATGTAAAAGCTTTTCCTTCCAAAACTTATGATAGAGTCGTCGCAGGAAAGTAATGAGAATGGAACTTTAATGACTATTTAGAACATGGAATAATTATTTTTTACTGTTTCATTTATACAAAGTATAGAAAAAAATCATAAAATAAGTGTAAAAAATAATAAAGTAAAAAAGTCATCATTTCAGCCGACGAACGCGACAGCGGTCGGTCTTTTGCTGTTTGCATCCATAGACTTGATTTGCGCTACCAGTCCATCGGTCCACCTTTAGGTGATCTCTTCGCGCTGCGTCTTCCGGTACACGTGAACTCTTGGACCCCATCGACCTCGCAGAAGATAGAGTAATGTGCGCTGCCCACTGCCATTTAAGTTTTGCAATTGTTTGGGTTATGTCGAGTACTCTGGTTCTTTTGCGGATTATTTCTGATTCGATCTCGCAGTGAAGCTCCGAGTATAAGCCTCTCCATTGGCCTTTGAATAGCCTTGAGCCTTCTTACGAACGAGACCCTTGGTGGCAAAGGAATGGAACACACTTATATACTCCGCGTCCCGAAAACTAAGATTTGGAACTATTCATGGCGGTAATGAATAGGAATTTCTATGGAAAACGCGTAATATAGTCGGACTTATAAAGTAAGTTTTTGCCTAAACTTAAAAAAAATTAAATGTTCATTTTTTTTAGTTTACCATGTGTAAATACAGTATACGCCAACTCGTTATACCATACCGTACAGTGTAGTGAATAAAGATATCAAAAAACTTACATCGTAACTTAGGATCGATTTGGGAAATTAATTTTTCTTGTTCTAGTTTAGTGCTATTATTTTTTGGTATTTTTATATCTGTATAAAACGGTTACCATGCTGGACTGCCACGCAGAAGTCCCAGGTTCTCTAGTGCGGGGCTATCTTGAGTGTGTGCGTTACTATTTCTCACTAAAGGTGACATCCAACAAGCTGATATATGCTTAGTGATTCATAAGGTCATAAGGCAACTTATGTGTGTACTGCCCAAGTTTTTTGTTATGAGATATCATTGCTTGGTAAAGCGACATGATTACTCAAAGCTCATTAATTTTATACTACTGATAAATTTATAAATATTTATAATATATAGGAAATGAAACTATTTTTCCGGATTTAAATCGCGTATATTTGTTTTTTCAAACAAACCGACGTTTCGGGCCCTTTACAGGTCCCATGGTCACGGTTGACTGAGGTGGTACAGTCTTCAACCAGTTATGTCTAATATTGATGCAAACCACCCTATTTTTCCACTATAGTTACAATAGTTATTAATTAAATATCTTATTTTTAATTTTACAAGGAAAACATTCCAATTTACGCTATATTAAGTTTTACAAATTATTTTATTGAATGAATTTTTATTAAGTTCAATTTATTATTAATTATTAATAGAAATTAGAATAAACTAAAACATATTAATTAGTACTGCAGTCTTATGTCTGTTTGGGATTTTTCATTAGAGGAAATACTGGTAGAAATAATAATAATATTTATAATATACATTACGACCTGCGGCGCGTGGTCGGGTTCCGTTTACGGGGTGTACTCATGCTCCTCGGTGGCACAGTGGTTAGTACTAGGGAGGCTTGATGAGGAGGTTCAATTCCCGATTTGGGTCAATTTAAGAAACGAACATTTCTAAGTTGGTTTTGGCCTGAGTATTC
>NW_020655926.1:0-6733 GCF_003589595.1 Hyposmocoma kahamanoa
ATAAAATCATCACCGGCACCTCTAGGTGTGGTATGCGTCTACGGCTGCATGTATCGCGTGAGCGGATATGTAACCAAACGGTTCCTAAAGTCTAACGTCTTAAATCAGCAAAAAAAAATCTAACTTATAAACATAAATAAACATCTCTGGAGTTACATAACATTGTAAGTTTTGAAAATAAAACAAGAGTGAGAAATATTTTTAAACCTCAAACTGCCATATTTTTATCTCGAATGTGACCGGATGTGCATTGGATCCTTTTTGTTTACGTCCATTTAGTCCTAGTTTTACTTTCTAGTATTTAAGCTTTTATTGTACCTTACCTGTATATTATGAAAATAAAATAGATTGACTTAAACTATAATATTTTGAAGCCACCTCCCGGTGTCGGCGATATTTTCCTTCACTGTTTGAATGTAATCATTAGTCAATGAATATATAATATGATTCGTCGAAAAGATTTAATATTGGAAGCTTAATATTATTGGCTTCTTGCAATAGGAGACCATTTTCAGCACCTTCTCCAAGCATGGCGTCATCGCATTTTTATTCAAAGATATTTATTTAGATTGCTTCATGATATTGTACTAGACAGCGGTCGTAACACGTGCCATGGCTTTCCACGATCGATTAACCACGTCTAGAATGTCAACATGAGCATTTATACATTGCAGTACTTGTTTTATTACAATTATGATTCAGATCAACAGCTGTAACTGCTGCCGTCACGCTCCAATGAGATAAGTCGCCTTGCGTTTGAGACTTGTTTCGATTTAGATTGTTTAAATGCTGTGAAGATAATGAAAAATGGAAAATGAAAAAATAAATTCGGCTTTATTTCACATGCAAAATACATAAATCGAAAATAATGATTGACACAATTCCTTTATAACGCAATAAACACAATAAAAAAATATTTAAAATAAGTTATACAAAATTTAAAATTTTGGTTTAGGATCAAAACTAATATAGCTAAAGTAAGGTGTAAAACATTACAAGATATGATCTCTCAAAGTAACCAATGAGCAATAACAATAAAAAAAAGTATGCGTGGGTGTGCGTCTTTGTGCGTGCGATTACGTCTGTGCGCTTGCGTCTGTGCGTTTGCGTCTGTGGGAGCGTTAGTACCGTATCATCCGATATGTGATCATCGCTTGCTTCAATGATGATAAGAGAGAGTGTCACAAAACTCTTTGCAAATTCGTTTACCTTCGAAACATTCTTCCAAGAGAACTCGGTGTTGATGAGGAAGATATGCAGTAGCAGTAGAGCTCTTTGTGAAAGAGCTCGTCCAGGGAAGTAAGAATGGATACTAACTAGCCTTTTGAACTGGTAGTTAAGCTTTTTACTGACGGTTGCGACTATGTTTCTGTCAAGAATAACAAAGAGATTGTAAACACAGAGATCGCAAGAGGACAGCTTTTGCCGTTTGCCGGGTTAACTGTTTATTTTGTTTAATAGTACATTATTGCAGAGGTTGGGAAGTAAGGGATTACTGGACGAGTATGAGTTACAAGGACGAGCGCCAGCGAGACCTTGTATTAATACGAGTCAAGCAATCCCCGTTCCCGCCGAGGCGTGTATAGTATTTTTCTCAAACAATGTGGTGAAATAATAAATGACTAAAGAGACTTTTTTTACTTGGTCTATTATACATCTCCCATGTATAATATACCAAGTAAAAAAATATTAATTAATACTAAAAGTAATTTTTGACGTGTTAGGACAATGGCTTAAAGAAAATTTTATTGTTTTTCCAGGCACATTAATAGTAGGCTGCTGAACTTCAGATGATGTGTTTGAATGTGTATCTATTACTGAATTTTCGTTATCGCTTTTTTCACTAGCACTCATTTTCGCTACCAAATACAAAAAAGAGGAAAAAACAAAAGAATACCAAAATACTTTACTTTAAACTTTATATGTTACCGCGATTTTCTTTTTAGGTACTTTTAATTCTTGCAACTATGAATATTGGCTGCATGAGTTTTTTTATTTTGCCTGTTCATTATTAGCAGGGAAATTTGAAAGTTTAGAGAAGTGGACAGTAATTGATTTTCATACTTACCTACTTTGCAAGTTGCACAGTCCATAAATCACAAATTTTCTGTGTTCGTTTTTTGAAAGTATTAAAACATTCCCGAGCATGTTTGAGAAAAGTATATTTAGGGGACTATAGGTTTCTAGGCATGCTCCCAAGTTCAGTATTAAGTGCGTAAGTATAATAACCATCGGCATCTTGGATAATACCATCCCAAATAACCAAGATCCTAAACTTGATTGATTACTAATTAATAACGATTTTGAGCCATATCTCATCAAGGATAGAGGTAAGTTTATTCATATCTTCAGATATCAAAATGGGTAGAGTATCTTAACTACAAGTAATACACATAGTAACGATGCTTTGACGACTTCCATTGAGTATTGAATAGAATTGAATAGAAATAATTTTATTACTATGCCACAACACAAAAATACACAGTAAGAAAGATAAAAGAAAGATGCAGCTAAATTAAATTGATACACAACAACATTTACAACACAACAGCAGTATTGTCATAATTTACTATTTATTTATATTAATTAGAATAGAATAGAATCCATTTATTACATAACGCCACAACACAATAATACACAGTAAAAAATAAAAAGTAAAAAAGAAAAATACAACAGAACTAAATTAAAACTAAAACAAACAGAAAATAGAATAACAAAAAAAACTAAATAAAATTAATTAAAAATAAAATCTTAGTAATAAATAATTTAGCGACCACAAAGCTAGTCAACACTATTGTTGTACTAAGTAGATGTCATGTGTGCGGCTGTGGCGTATGTAATAGGATCCACTCAGCTAATGTCACCGCCGGGAAAAAACTGTAACGCTGATTTTCAGTTAATTAGAAAATAGAAAGTAATTAGAAATTAGAAAAGTAATTACAAAAGTGGATTAAAAAAGTTTTTTGTAGCTTAGATTTGGTACTTACTAACTTTAGGTTACAAGAAACTATTGCAAGGTCGACTGATCTACTAATCGCTTGCTCGATACGACACTACCCCTCAGTCGCTACCTGCCCCCACCACCAAATAGATCTAAAATGCGTTTCTTTCTGCGCATGTAAGGTCATTATTCAAAGTCACATACCACATTTCAAAGTATTTGTAAGTGCCCATGCCGTGCAAGTCAATGACCTTTCGATTGAATAAAAAATATCTGCAATTAAATAAAAAATAGGGATTTACGAAATTTTTTACCATTAATTTTTTGAGGGATTTTGATTCAGTTTCGGATATAGAATGACCTCTGTAAATATGGCGAGAATGCAAATCAACGCATTCTATTTAACAAATAATATTTTTTACGAATCTCGCTCCCACGCATGCGATTATATCTATCACCGCTGTTATGCTATAATCTTTCCCGACACGATGTCAATTCGTTATACGTTACTGCTGAGTACATGTCTACAGTGTCAACGTTAGACGTTATTAATTGTTGCTATTAGTATTTCGTTTTGTACTATAAACTAATAGGGTGCGGATAGTTTGTGACAGGGACACGTTTGGACATGAATAGAATTATTTATTTCATATTATCAGTGTCACAATATTACAATTCAAAATGCAATCAAGGGATAACAACTGCCTTACTGCCTTTTCGAGATATCATAATAAACCATAACCCAGTTTTACAAAATGATATTTCAGCTATATATTAACTAATTTTAACTGTACGAAATGAAACTATTTTTCCGGACTTAAATTGCGTATATTTGTTTTTTCAAACAAACTAACGTTTCGGGCCCTTTACAGGTTCCATGGTCACGGTTGACTGACATGACATGACATGAGACCTGTGGGAGGTCCAAAACATTGGTTTGTTTGAAAAAACAAATATACGCGATTTAAATACGGAATTATAGCTTCAGTGTAACAAATGCAAAAACCTTAAGAATTTGATAATTTTAACTGTTTTTAAAAGAAAATTTTGTGCCATATCTTTTGCTATTTAAAACAGATATTTGATCATTTGTCACGGCAGATAAATGATCGTCACTAACGCAAAAAATAATAATGAAAATAAAATAAAGTAACTACTGCTGGTCTACGAAGTGAAGTAAAACAAAATTACAATTGTTCAAAAGAAACTCATCAACACTGTAGAATTCATTATCCAATTAAACGAGTTTTCGTTTCATTAAACGTTTCATCGTTTGTAACACTTTTCAGGTCTGTGGGCAGATTTTCGTTGAATAGAGGACCTTTTCAATGAATTTGAACTTAATGAATTTATTTATGGCGAGGTATTTTAACCCAGCCTAGATTTAGGAGTCGGGGTGTGGTGGGGCCACCATAATAAATGTTGACTGGTTTCATGCATTAAACACGCTATTAAATCGCTTAAAGCGATAAGACCGCCCATTGTGTTACAGCTTATTTTTAATTTAACTGTATTTGATTTGTTTCCTTTTTTGGTGTACAATAAAAAAAATTGTATTGTATTATATTGTAAACACGGCCTTAATAGGAAGCCATTTTATAAATTAGGATTTATACAGAGTGTGTTAATGGGGTCCGGTACTATAGGGGTGTTTAATTTGGTACATGATCGAGTGACTTGTACACTGATTTTCATGGTGTCACCATTTCTAAAGTCCCGGGTTGGATCCCCGGCGGGGTCTTTGTAGAAAACTAACTTTTCTATATTGTCTCGGATCTGGGTGTTTGTGATACCGTCGTTGTTTCCGATTTACATCACACGAGTGCTTTGACGGTGTGACCTCCTTACACCGTCATCTCACCTTTTTGTATCGCCTCTCTCCATTCGTATCGCGTCGTTTGTCTTCTTCTACTCATATTTAAATTTAAAATTTTGAATTGTTCCATTTTCCTTCGCATTCTGAATTTATTTCTTTCGACGGTCACTCCCTGCTTGACCGCGATAGCGGACAGAATCACTAAATCAAATTACCTAATTTTTTATTCTTTTCAAGTTTAATCATAATACAATCAATGTAAATCATGTATCGACCATAATAAGCGAATAACAGTCTATCCAATATCTGTAATTCAACATAATACAACCCGATAAGGGGTAAGTGTCTTAATATTTATCAGCATAACGTTAGGGAGTGTTTTTTTTATAACAATGTACCTTTTGTATTTATAAATACCTTATTTGTTACAGTTTTATTTTACCCTTTTACTTCTATATTTGTAAAATAAATTTGTGGACCGGAAGTTTCCTCTTTTACTGCCGTGACGTGCTGGTCACGAAGTTACTTACTTTGGGATCGGAGCAACGTATGCGTTGTTGTATAATATTTTAAAAAAATAATTAAGAATTTAAATGTGTGTATTTGTATTAAAGAGAGGCAGGTTCTAATCGTACACGTTACATTACCTATTTCTGCCGACCAGCAGTAATATGACCATCACAGCGTTCCGGTTTTGATTGAAGGGTAAGCTGAAGTGACAGGTCAATTATGTCTCAAGGTGACGCGTGTGGTGGCAGTGCTTGTCAGATCTTTGCGATCTGAGTGACACTGCAACTGCTATGGACAAGCGAGTCGCTTACCATCAGGCGCACAACTTGGTCGCTCGAAGTAGGAATAGCCATTTTTGCTAATAAGTAAATTGGCGTGCGATGAAAATAATAAGAATATAATTTTTAAACAAACTTTATTAAATAACGTGTTTTTCAAGATTAAAAAATACTTACTTTTAATAGTAAACATCTCAAAATTTGTCAATGCCATCTAGCGGTTTTTAAAATGAATTAATGTCTTCGGAACGTTCTGAAGTCAAACAAATACAATGTTTACAATTTATTTTTTAATCTAACTCAACCGGATATATAGAGACAAAACGTAAAATTAAAAAGTACAGTTCTATAATTGAAACTGACATAAAATATCGACCTAACCTCCACGAATGTACTCCTAAATAAATGTATATCGCGAAAAAAGAGAGCAATAAACCATGTCAACACCATTTTCTTGTAGATAATTAATTATACTTAGACTAAAAGCGGGTAATAATACATGTGATGTGTAGCAAAACAAAAATTCATCAAGACTTGGCTTTACAGTTTAAAACACAGAACAATAAATAGCGTAAAAAGTGATTAGTTAGCGTCAGACGCGTGCCAACTGTAGGTCTCGAAAGACCTATTTGAGCTCCGTCCGCCATTTTCGCTTTGTATAGTATGATTGTGTCATTCTTTCGTGCAAATTGTCTAAAATTCTAGAAAAATGCCTCATCCGCTCACGCGATGTGCTCATCCTACCGCAAAATGGCGGCTATTTGGTTTCGAAAATTAGAAAAGGATTCAATTTAAATACAAGTTTTTATAAATAAAAATTATTATTCTGTATTGCTAAATAAATACCCTCCGTACTACAACAAAAACATTTAAAATAAAATGTAGTAATACACCGCAAATCCTGCACTTAAAAAGCACTAATGATATTTTTGGTGTACTTGGGTAAATATGATAATATTCCATTTGAGTGGTTCTAACGTTTACCATGAAATTACTCCTTAAAGTATAGTTTATAAACATTTATATTCAGGGTAAACTTAAAAAACGCAACTTACAGTATGTTTTCAATAAATAAACACCGAAATCACCAGCCCAAACAATAACACACGCGATTGTCGTGACGTATTTTTGAAGTTGTTTATTTTTTTAATTGACAGACCCAGGCATTAAAAACTTTATGGTTTGCTA
>NW_020655926.1:6743-13066 GCF_003589595.1 Hyposmocoma kahamanoa
AATTCCAAATAAAGTTTCGAAATCGGGGGAGTGAAGTTGCTTCACGAGTTGCGGTTGCCGGTTGCGGAAACTGGCAACTGGAGACAACCGGTACAAATTTGCAAGTTTCTAGTTGCGGCAATTAAGAATTTATTTAATCGCGGATTTCGGCAGTAGTAGTAGTTGGTATTCGGTAGTCGATTGCCGAAACTCTCAACTAAAGTTACTACGTCTGCGCGGTTCCTTGAAATTATATGAAAAACATCATAAACAGCTAGTTGCGGGTTGCCAGTTGTCGAAACTGGATGATCAAAGTTGCTCCATCATCAGGTTGATGACTGTACCACCTCAGTCAACCGTGACCATGGGACCTGTAAAGGGCCAGAAACGTTGGTTTGTTTGAAAAAACAAATATAAGCGATTTAAATCCGGAAAAAAGATTCAATTTCCTATTTATTTACTTTCTTTATTTATACATTTTAGGAAAATTCACGAACAGGCAACACAATTATAGTATATTTAAATATGAGTAATCCAATGCTATTTACGATATTTCTACCAACATGAAACAATATAAAGAGTGTAGCAAGCCCAATAGCCATTTTAAGAGAAAAGAAAGAACACAGTTATATAAAAAAAAATCAAAAATAATAGACAAATTATACAAAAACCAGTGTATTCATCGCAAGTCACGTGATGTGTCAATGTGCCGTTTGGTCATTTCTCGCTTGACCTCGCCAAATTATGCCTCACTGGCCGACTTGACTGTATTTTTTAAATTTATTTATTCCATATTCACATATTGTACCAAATAGAGACACACAGGTTAGTAAGACATTGGAATCCTGGATTATTTTATATTTAGAAGCTATTTTCACGTATAAAAATAAACTGACTTCAAGTCATTCATCCCCTAGTTTGCCACCCTTAGAAGTGGAATATTTTTTTCAAATTTAAATGGGACCACATTTCAGGTACCCTCTTTCCAATAAAAAAAATATCATCGGTTCACAAATTCATTGTATCGCGGAACATACATACAAAAAAACATACAGTCGAATTATAATAATAATAACAATAATAATAATAACACACTCATGTGTCGCGGGTACAGTGGACACACACATACACAATCACAAATTACACCCAACCTCACGAGAGAAATCCGAGAGAAATCCATTCCCGGCCCGGGAATGGAACCTGGGACCTCGGCGTGGCAGTCCTGGTAACTGGTACCCGTTCGGCCACGGACGCAGTTGAATTTTAGAACCTCTTCCTTATTTGAGGTATACTTAATTATACAATTTTTATCACATATGAAAATGGCATCCAAATGTAAAATAACTATGTCTATACTGTCGTCTATTAATTTTTACTGATTCATGTGAAACTTATAAACTTCTTGCTCAAAGTAATGTAGTATCTCCAAGAGGTATAATATATCTAATTAAAATGCTAACTACAAACATTTTACACCACATTTTTTATCTTCGTCCTGAAAAATTACATAGAAATCACATACGAGGTTTTCACTGTAAAGTAATATCATAGAAAAAATGTGGGTAACACCACTTTTGCTCTAAAGCCTTAATTATATTCATGTTTCAATCATTATTTATATTATATTTTATGTTATGGATTCGTTGCTGGTAGGTCTTCAATATGACCCGTAATACCTAATTCAACAAAGTGCACATAGTTCGTAAAGTACGGAAGTAAACAAACATAAAACGTTGAATAATTCACATGCATCTCTAGAGCATGCAAATCAGTCACGAGCAAACGTATGACTATATTACGTCAACACATGCATACATGGGGGTAGTATGGATTTTCCCAAAACATATAGTGGTTATCCTAGACACAATGAAGCCACATGTGGTCATACGTCAGAAATGCTTTTATTACGTGATAATACGAACTACATAAAACAAATATCTCTCCCAGTTAAGCATAAAAAGTTATGGATTAATTACGTTCTTACAATCTCTAAACCTCTCTCCTCAAAAGTTGTAATTTTGCAAATATGGCCTTATTAAATCAAGGGTGCGAAATTTAGGCCACGATCCACGCCGCCACGACGCCGCGTCGACCCAATGCTGGTTGAAGATTGTAATTTCAATTCAATTCTTCATTGCAAGTACTTTAACGTTACATAGAATGGAAATGGCTTAAAGCTTAGTTAACAGAGCATTATGGAACCTGTGGGGCACTGCAAATTATATTTAGAGAGAGAGGATTTCTGTTCTGCCGCCAAGCAGTAACGAGAAACTCTAGACCTCGACATGGAGCGCCCTCTTGACAGGGAAGCATTCAGGACAGAAATTTGCCAACTTCAGTGTGGCAACTATGAAGGCAGTAGCGCAGGTCAACAAGGCGACAGCAAAGCCTCTGTAGTGCGGAGGAGAGAATGTGGGCAAAATTATTAGTATTTAAACTATATGTTTAACTGCGACCGGCATCGAGTATATAACCAGAAATAGAGATGAAATAAGGGTCATATATTCTTGGTAACTCATCGGTGATACATCACTTAGGTATAAAATAAAAAATATCAACTCTCGTTAGCACTGAAATTACAAATTAGAAAGCTGAAATAGTATAGCGCCAACAACTGACCTGTGTGTACATCTCCGTATATTCCAAAAAATTCTGTATTTATTGTAATAAAGATAATATCTCTAACAATGGCGTGCTGTTCCATTCGATGGTGTGGGGAAAATAGCAAAACATCTAATACAAAACAAACGGAATCACATTTCATCGGTAATTAAATATTAAATATGTAATTTTGTAATTTTCGTCCATTATAGCAAAGCTCAAGTTAATTGGTCGATTTGAAGTGAAAGAATTGATGACACCCATTGAAGACACCCGTCAATTGTTTCGAATTCAAGCTGGCCAGTCGGAGCGCAGTTGTCACAGTAATGATATTATGGCAGAATAGTTTTCAAACAAATTAAATGACATTTCATTTCTACTTCTGGTTATAAATACTCGATGCCGAACGGTTACCATGCCGGACTGCCACACATAGGTCCCAGGTTCGATTCCCGGGCCGGGAGAAATATTTGTATGGCCTACATTTATTTATCTCGTGAGTTTAGGTGTAATTTGTGGTTATCTATGTGTGTGTCCATGGCACCCTCGACACAGTGTTTCCCTAGTGCGGGACAAAGTAGTGTGCGTTATTATTATTATTAATTTTTGACACATACAGAAATATTTACAAATATAATGCTGGTTAGATAAATGTATATAAAAATATAAATAAATACGTAGTGACTATAAAAAGAAGATTTAAAAAAGAAGAAACAATATTCAAATATTCAAGGACCCCGAATAATAAACATAGGCGGGGTGGAAGGAGGGCCAAAAAAAGCAGTAACGTCAGCATTACTGTGTTCCAGTTTTAAAGTGCTGGTGAAATTACAGGCACAGTGGCAGTGCCCCCTCAGATGGAGACGTTTGAAGACGTATTTATTCCCGTTTTCAAATGTTATTATTAATATTTCACCATGAACATCAGGCTGACTTTAAAGTTACACGGTTAGGGGTTGAAACGAAAAACCATTAGCGAGGTGCAGGTGTCGTACAGGGTGTCGAACTGGGAACAAATTATATTAATTATTTATAAGCTGGTACAAAAGGTGCAAACTTATTGGAGAAGGCTATTAATTTATAAATTTAATAATAATTTATGGGAGGAATTAACTTTATGAGTATTTCGAACAGTCGGAATCAAAATTGTCTATAAAATAAAGCAAATTTTACACAGTTAGTACAGCTTAAAATGTGCGCGCGTGTATGATTTCTTATATGATATCAAGTGACGGGACGAACAAATTTTGAGCCCGGTGGTAAGCAACACGCCTGTCGATAACAGTTGAACTGCCACTCAGAGCTCGCGAAACAAAAAACGCGAAGTATTTGTATGAGTGCACGTATGTGTGTGCACGTCCTCCTGTGTCAATTTAAAAATACACCTAACAGTAGTATTTATTTCATATATATTTATTCTATAGCATTTAAAGTCTTTTAAAAACAGCAATCCCTAGAATATCTTACTTGCTCTTCTCAATTTTAACCCATTTCTGCCCACAATTATAGGCAACAATGTAGGAAACGATTTTTACAACAAATTTTATTGCAAAACCTTTTAGGTCTCTATTCTTCTTAGTTATCTTTTAATCAGTGTCGGTACCCGATAAAGAAAAATTGTAATCGAAGCTCTGTATGAATGGATGTTTTTTTCTAAAAGATGGCGGACAAAAGAAAAAGGATGAATTTTTCGTTTCCAAATTGCCATATCGATAACAGTTGGCAATTGAAATTAGTTATAAATAAATATCATATCTCAATTAAATTCGTTATGTATTCATTGATGATCAGTGTAACGAATATGGTTAGTGTTTATACGCTATCGATAATTTGACTGTCGATAATTTATCTTTCAAGACCAGTAAGAATATCAATATTATACATAGTAACAATATCACAGAATGGCCATTTTTATTGTCTGTTTCTGATATGTGAACAATGTTATTCAATTTACTCGACTTCGACTAAGGCGATCGCTTCAGTTTCGATGTTCGCAGCGTTCGTGAGCTTGTGTAACCAATCTTCTGTGTAAAGATTTCGCGCACTGCCGATCACCGCGGATGGTCGGCTTTCAGTTTGTTATGCTTAAAATTAAGCTCTGGGCGCTGTTTAGCCTCAAAGTTTTAAACTTTTATGTTGACCAACACCCTCCACTCCATCCGAATGGCAATCTGCCGTTCACATTGCGCAGGATCTATACAGCACTTCTTCATGTGATGCTTCAGAGCATCTTTGTATCTAAGGAATTGTCCGCCACCCTTAGGTTGCCTACTGATTATACTGTTGTAGTATCGACAATGCGATAAATTGCTATAGACCTAAATGAACAAACGACGTGAAATTGAAACAAAAGCATTAGATCCAATGAACACTACGTCAACTTCATTTTTAGATCTGTTCTGTTTTTTTTTCACAAAATCCGCTTTTTTATTTTTATTTTACGGATTTTGTTTTTGTTTCTTTATTTTTTTTTTACAAAATTTGGGGAATATAGTATTAAAAAATAAATATGGCTGTTTGCAAAAATAACAGAAAATTACGGAAAGATAAAGTTGGTGTTGTGTGCATTGGAGGTATCGACATACAAAGAAAGTTAGAAGGATATAAAATGAGATTTGTAACACGTCTTGCCACGTTATCGATATTAAATCTTTTTATATTTTCACTATAATTTATTCATCACTGATTTTTTTTTCATGGTTTTTTATGTTTTCTTATGTAACCTCAATCTAACCTCATAGTTACTGTAGCTTATGGAAATGTAATATACATACCGAGTTCTTAAATTTTCGCGACTGCTATTCAGGCTCATTTCAACTGGTTCGTGATTCCTTTTTAAGTATGTGTATTATATAGGAAATGAAACTATTTTTCCGGATTTAAAATGCGTATATTTGTTTTTTCAAACAAACCAAACGTTTCGGACCCTTTACAGGTCCCATGGTCATGGTTGACTGAATCAATCCGGAAAAATGGTTTCATTTCCTATGTAATACACATACTTAAAAAGGAATCTCGAACCAGTTTGAATGAGTCTGAATAAAACATTTTTTATTTTCTTTAATATTATTACTAATATAATTACTTTTCAAAGTGTCAATAGTATCGATAGGCTATCGATGTCTTGGACAACACTAAATGTCCAATCAATGCAAGTTTCCTCAGCACAAACTCTCACCCGCTGCGATGTTATTCTTTAGAATTCCTTTCTATTTTACACAGCAATCGTTTTTAAATTAAAAAGGCTTTCTGGAACGAGAAACAGCAATGTTTCAAGCCCAATAAAACTCTCATATATGCTTACATAGGATGTGTCGTTTTGAAACGGGAAAATTAATTCGTTCGAGATGAGATAGTCCTTTGCAAGTGGCTGGAATCAACTCGTGTGAGGAAGAAATAAGTGAGGTTATGTCAGTGCATCAGATCAACTCTCGTATACATACATAGAATTGCCTACTTTAATATGCAAACAAACATTAATTATCAACCCATTATATATCACAATACTGAACACGGGTCTCCTAAGGAAAGCGTTTTGGCATAGTATAATAAAAGCAAGTAGGGCAACTCCCGCCTGTTCGACGAGTAAAAGCCTATACATCGAGTATGTAACCAGAAATAGAGACGAAATGTCATTTCATTTGTTTGAACACTATTCTGTCAAATTATTACGGTGACAACTGCGCTCGGATTGCGCCAGCCTGAATGCGAAATAATTGACGGGTGTCGTCAATTGTTTCACT
>NW_020655927.1:0-5121 GCF_003589595.1 Hyposmocoma kahamanoa
GTACTTATAGTACAGGGAAATCCCTAGTTTAGGACCAGGTAAGTGGTGTGGCTGGTACTTCAAATGTCATTTTCATAAAAGTTATTCTTGAAGATAGCATAATATTTGAGTAAATAACAGTGTACATTTTCGTATGTATAATGGACAAAATATATGAAATTTTAAACATGAAACCTTTTTCGAGATATACAGGTTGTAACCGTTAAAATGTACTTTCGATATCAGTTTAAATATTTTTGATATTTCTTATATTTATGGAATAATCACCAGGGCACACTTAAAGATTTCACCCTGTATATTTATTTGTCTACGTATTTTCACATTGACGTACCTACCTACATGATTATGTCTCGAATTCTCAATATTTATTTCGTGTGTTTTTAAAGCAGAATTGTAAAATATATATAATAATAATAATAATAAAAACCGTGAAAATGATTATAAGTATTAAAAAATGCCTATCTCAAACAAACCGAATCCTAAAGCGTGTTGTTGAAGAAATCAGAAAAACAAGAGATCGAAAGTGCTTACCGAGGTTTGAAATTGGAAACGCGTTCGTCAAGGAACGGAAATTGTCGGAACGTCTACTGCTGGTGGCAGGTCACGTGAGCTCATTATCCTGTCACGTGGGGCTCTGATTGCGACTTGACGTCATCCTGTCATGAAAGTGTGAGGTTGTTAGAGATTTCTAAGCGGCATGGTGCCAGGTGTCAGTTGTTATAAAACTTTGTCCAAGGGACATCAAAGATGTGTATAAGCAGAGTGAAAGATAAAGAGCTCATTGTTATAAGTTAGATCTTAGTAAGTACTCCATTATCTTTATTGTTTTAGGTTAGTTGTTTCTTGCAAAATCAAAGAGTATATGTAATAATCGGAATATAACTTTAGGAAACAATAACATCTGTATGGCACCTGCTTTTGTTTCAGAATTTATTTCCTATTACAAGTTAGAAAATCGAACAAATGATAATAAAAATGTAACTACGAGAAGAGATTTTATTATTTGGTAGTATCTTTTTATCACCACTCATAAAAAGTAGCACATGCGATTTATACTTAAGGGTGCTTACAGATCTGGAAGAATGAACTGCAAATGCACTTGTTTGCGAAAGGCTCGTCAGCTGCATACGTGCATTAATAGTGGTTATACAAGGCGACTTTTTTTTTTATCGATGCAATCGCCCATAAATCCGAAGTACAGCGATGCAATCGCGCGTTTGTATCGATGCAATCGCGCGTTTAATCGCGCGCGTGTGTAAAGGCAGACGACTAGCCAAAGTCGCTGTGTGTAACCGATCTAAGTAGTGCGATCTGTTCGCATGGCGCTCGAGCGACATGTACGCTTGTTGCCTTGTGTGAAATGTGACTTCAGAGGCGCATTTAACAGCACGCGTGCAGCGCGCAAGATACATGCAGCCCATTAGCGGCGCATTCACCAGATTAGTACGCATCCTAAGGACATGATAGATGGCTCGTTGAAAAAAAAAAGGCTAAAAGTTAAGCTTTTGTCGCAAAGGAAAATTAGATTTAACATCTTATGCAAGTATTATACTCTATATAGCTCGATTACCACTGACTGATCTAACTAGATACTGACATAATTGTTCTCCCAGAAGGAGTGCCGGTGGGTAAAAATAATGTACTAGACTCGTAGACGGATCGGTCCCGTGAGTACCAGAAAAATCCGAAATCTTCGAAAAGTGGACTGCATCAGGTGAACGCCTACGCGCGCGGCTAAAGTATAAGACCTACCGGAAAGGTGTTCTTACTAAAAATGGCCGCCACCCTGGTCAGTTTCTACCGGAAGTGAAAAAAATTCGAAATTCGTAAAAACAAGATGGCCGCCATACAAATTGCAGAGCTTTATATCTCGAAAACTACAAGAGGTAGGTGGGGGGTGCTCGACCAAATGTCGTAGAGGGCGGCGGGGGTCAACTGCCGGTGACAAATTTTTTTCAAGATGGCCGACTCAAAATGGCGGCCCGAAAAAAAGGTGGTCCAATCCGGCCGAAATTTGGCAAGCGGACGCGTATGGGGGCTCAGGTTACAAATCTGGGGTTAGAATTTTGATTCCGCCATTTTCCAAGATGGCCGCCATACATGTGAAACTTTCGCCCTTTGGAGTCATTTCTCGCCCAGAAGAAGGGTGGATAGGTACGAGTGATGTAGGAGAGTAATGGTTATATCGGTCATATGAACGTCAAAAACTATTCAACTCCTCGAAATGTGCTCCGCATCAGGTACTACCCTAGCCGTCCGGCCAAAGTATACGTCCAGGCTCAAAGTGCCCAAACAAATGTTCATACACACCCTGGGCAATTTTTAAGGAAAGTGAAAAAAGTTCAAAATTCGAAAAACAAAATGGCCGCCATACAAATTTTGAAAGCCTCCATCTCGGAAACTATTGGAGATAGGTGACTCGTGTTCAAACTAATATCGTAGACGGTGACAGGGTCTAACTGGCTATCGAAATTATTTTTTCAAAATGGCCGATTCAAGATGGCGGCCCGACAAAAAGGTGCTCCGATCCGGCTGAAATTTTAAACACTTCCATGTCTGGTAGTTCCTAAAAATAATATGTGGTCAAAATTTTGATTCCACCATTTTCCAATATGGCCGCCATACATTTTCCACAGTCCACTATGTTCCGAGACTTACATCTCGGCGAGTGTTGGACATAGATGAGAGGCGCTTAAGCAAATGTCGTACAGAATAGTTCGAGCCAACTGCAGGTAAAAAAAATTTTCAAGATGGAGGACTCAAAATGGCCGCCAGAAGAAAAAGTGCTCCGATCCGACTGAAATTTAACATCCGACCGTGAATAGAGGTTCATAGTATGTATCTGCGAATGTAATTTTAATTCCGCCATTTTCCAAGATGGCCGCCATACAAGTGCATTTTCGGTTTTTCTGACCAGCACATTTCTCCCAGAAGAAACGCGGGTTTATAAGAATGACGTATGCGAATAATGGTTAGGTGGATTTGGTGAGTATCAAAAAGTACCAAAACCTTCGAAAAGTGCTCAGCATCAGGGAGGACCCCAGCTGCACGTGCGAAGTATACGTTTTGGCCCTAAGGTCTCCAAACAAATGTTGCTCCACACCCTGGGCAGTTTCTACCGGGAGTAAAAAAAAATTTCAAATCCGCAAAACAAAATGGCCGCCATACAAATTTCGGGGGACTATATCTCTGAAACTATTAGAGATAGGTAAATTATGTTTAAACTTAAGTCCGAAAAGGCGATAGGAGCTAATTGACTGTCAACTTCATTTTTTCAAAATGGTCGATTCAAGATGGCGCCCGAAAAAAATTTACCGATGGTGCTGAAATTTGGCACTTGGCTGCATATGAGGCCCCATAATATGAAATTGTGTTTGTAGTTCTTCATTTTCCAACATGGCCGCCATACATTTTCCACCGTCCAACGTCATTGTTCTCCTAGAACGAATCGAGGTGTGTTAAATAAATGTACAAGGATTGTGTTTGACTGAGAATATTAAATACCAGAAAAATCCAAAACTTTCAAGACGTGGTCTGCATCAGGTAGGACACCACCTGCTCGGCCAAAGCGTCAGAGATGGTATGGCTTTCAAACAAAAATTATCAAGAACCTGATCAGGTTCTACTGGAACTAAAAATTTTCCAAAATGGCGAATCCAAGATGGCCGCCATAAAAAAAAAATATTTACTGAATCTTCGCAATTATTGATGATGTATGAGTAGTTTCTTCTGAAGTATGTAAGGATACGACTTGACGAGATCATACCAACTACTTGACTCCCTCAGAACCAAATAAAGTTAACAAAAATATATTTCTGAAACAAACACTACAACCAGCAAACTGTCACAAGCCTAAGACACAGGCCTCGCGGGCCGCTTTAGCGGCCCAGCGCAACGCGCAACATACTATACGTGTGTAGCTCGATTACTACTGACTGATGTAGACATTTAGGTAATAGTTCTCCCAGAAGGAACAGCGATAGTTTAAAATGATTTACAGGAATAGTGGCCGGAAGGGTTCAGTGAGTACGAGAAAATCCGGATATCTTGGAATAGTGCTCCACATCAGTTGGGACAGAGGCTGTTCGCTCAAGTATCGTAGATGGGCACATGGCTCTCAAATAAAAGTTGTCAAGAATCTTAGTCAGGTTCTACCAGAATCGAAAGTGTTCTGATATGACGAATTTAAGATGGCCGCCATACGAAATTGACTATTCTGAATCTTCGCAGTTGTCAATGATATACGACTGGTTTGTTCTGAGATATTTAAGGATACAACTTGACGCGATCGTACCAACTACCCCTACATGTAACTTAACTGGAGCAGTCGAGAACCCTGCTTCCTCCCATCCAAACTCAACCAAAGAGGATTCTCTACTGAAATATGAAGTCTAACTCCCAACCTGTCACACGTATCCCAAAGAAAGCCCTCGCGGGCCGCTTTAGCGGCCCGGCGCAACGCGCGCCATCTAGTCTATTTATATAGGTATAAAATACAGAAACTTATTTCTTATGTATGTCTAATTACCAGGGATAATCGGAATAGGTACAGTGTTTTTACCTAAACTTCGAGGAACGTAGACAGAAAATGGAGTGAAAAAAATCCAATGTCCGCATTATTGCAGATCCGACCTACTGTGCGTCGCAAAGTTAAGATAAATATAGTGTACCTGCCTGTCCCCTATTACGTCAATTTTTAATGTTCTTAAATGATTTCCCGAATCTAGAAAAGGTCCAGGACCTAAAAAATATTGTCGTAAGGCAGTCTCCATTTTCTGTCTATGTTCCTCGAAGTTTAGGTAAAAAACTCTACCTATTCCGATCCCTGCTAATTACTTAGGAATTAGGTATTACGTCTAAAAATAAACTTTAAACAAAAAAAAAACAATACATGTGAATTACATTGTAGTGTGTATGTTTTGTATTACATTGTATTTGATAAACAAAACAAATGTAAAAAAGAATACACATTTCAAATATGCTTGAAACATGTGGGGTACATTTGTAGTGTGTGTGTGTGTGTGCGTGCGTGCGTGCGTGTGTGTGTGTGCGTGCGTGCGTGCGTGCGTGCGTTCGTGCGTGCGTGCGTGCGTGCGTGCGTGCGTGCGTGCGTGCGTGCGT
>NW_020655927.1:5131-11275 GCF_003589595.1 Hyposmocoma kahamanoa
GTGCGTGCGTGCGTGCGTGCGTGCGTGCATGCGTGCGTGCGTGCGTGTGTGTGTGTACTTTAGCATGAATTGGTATGAGGTTGGTATGAATAAATACACTTTAAACGTGCTTTAGACATATGCAGAAATTGTGAAGTGTGTGTATCTGAGTGTGTGTTGGTTGTATTTCAGAAATGATACATGAAACAATCAATTAATATTTAAAATATGCTTTAAACACGCGTAATGTATGTCTTGTGTGGTAGTTGGTGTTTGTAAAAAAGAATTAATTGAACAGAAAATTGCTCAATATTAACAATGAGGTTCAAAACTCAAACTCAAACTCAAAATAATCTTTATTTCATAGGTAAGCATTATTACACTTGAAATCGTCACAATGGTTAAACTCTACCGCTCATTCGTAAGGCAGATTCCCCTGAGAAGAATGAGCAAGAAACTCTAGGGGTTGCTCTTTGTAAATAGCATTTACAATATTTTTTTATTTTTATTTGAAACATCAGAGATCGAGACTACCTCCATGAGCTAAACGGGTTACTACCACGGATTTTTGTCATCCAAGTACGCAGAAGTTGTATAATAACCTTTAGTATAAAGTTTTTGTTTCACTATAGTTTTAAACCTCGTGAAAGGCAAATTTTGTATATCAACCGGAATCTTGTTATAGAAGCGTATACATTGCCCCTTAAATGATTTTTTGACTTTGTGAAGACGACTATCAAGAAAAGCTAGTTTATTTCTATTCCTCGTATTAATGTTATGCCTGTCACTATTTTTCATAAATAAATTACTATTCCTTTTAACATAAATTACATTTTCATAAATGTACTGTGAGGCTAGTGTAAGAATGTTAATTTCCTTAAACTTATCTCTCAAAGATACTTTGGGGCCCAGATTGTAAATTGCCCTAACTGCACGTTTCTGCAGGACAAAGATTCTATTGATATCGGCGGCATTACCCCAAAGCAAAATGCCGTATGTCATTAGACTGTGAAAGTAACTGAAGTAAACCAATCTAGCGGTTTCGACGTCTGAAAGTTTCCTTATTTTTTTAATCGCGTACACTGCAGAGCCGAGCCGTTTTGATAACTTACTTATATGGGGACCCCATTGCAATTTAGCATCTAACGTTATACCTAGAAATACAACTGTATCCACAAGATTCAATTTTTCATTTCTAACTACAATGTTTGTAACCGTCTCTCTAACATTGGGTAATGTAAATTTCACACAATTTGTTTTTTTCTCATTAAGAAGTAGGTTATTAACAGCAAACCAATCAATTACTTTAGATATAGCATTGTTCACATCGTCATAGGAACATTGGTGCCTTTTAACTTTAAATAATAAGGAAGTATCATCAGCAAACAATACTATCTCATGTTTTATACTCTCCATAAGGCTAGGTAAGTCATTAATATAAACTAAAAATAAAAATGGGCCTAGAATTGAACCTTGAGGGACACCCATGCTAATTGCAGATCCTGACGATCTCGTACCGTTAACATCGACCCTCTGTACCCTACCACGCAAATACGATTTAAGAAGGTCGAGATCACGTCCCGCCACACCATAATGGCGAAGTTTCCTGACCAGTGTATCATGGTGCACACAATCAAAAGCTTTGGAAAGATCACAGAATACACCAATAGCATCATGTGAAACTTCCCATGCATCAAATATATGATTAATCAACTCGACACCAGCATCGGTTGTAGAGCGACCCCGAGTGAAACCAAATTGTTTAGGAGACATTAAGTTATTACTATAAAAATGTGCACACATCTGATTTAGAATAATTTTTTCAAATATTTTACTGAGAGTTGGTAGTATTGATATAGGTCTGAAATTGGTGGGGTCAGAAATACTACCAGATTTGAAAAGTGGAATAACTTTACTTTGCTTCATGAGGTCAGGAAAGACACCATCATCAACACATTTATTAAAGACACAGGCCAAATAAGGCGCAATACAATCAACTATAGAACTAATTACTCTGACTGGAAGACCATCAAGATCAGCTGTATTTTTTATGTTTATAGACTTAAAGGCTTTAACAATATCGTTTGGAAATACATGACGGAACCTTAAATTAGTGATACTAACTGCATTATTTTCTTTTAGTAAGCATTCAGCGGCGGTGGGAGATGAATTTAACGACTTAGTAGTCAAAATTGGAATGTCAGTAAAAAAAATTTCAAATATTTTAGCAACTTCTGCGTCTGTGTTTACAATTTTGTCATTAAATCTTAGTTGAAAATCTAAGTTACGAGGTTTGACCCTTCCATTTTCATAGTTCATAAAATCACTTTGATTAAAAAACTTACCAAGTATTAATACTTAGTCCAAAAATATATTGTCATGTTGGACGACTTTTTAAAGAGCACAGACGTTGTAAATAAATAAAATTATACATAAGAGAAAGACGATGTAGCATTTTAACGCAAAGAAAGGAACACTGATTTTGCTGCTGTCATATTAAATTTTATTAATAAGTAACAACCACAATTTTAACACGCCATTAGTTCCGTCGCGTCACCGCTAGATGGCATTAGTTGTACTCTGAAACGCGCTATCGTTTTGTTAACTCCAATAGTATAAGTCATATATGTTTTGTATCGTTGGTGCTTACAATAAATGCTTACTACCGCTGTAGCGATTGTATGGCACTGAACGGTATTCCAGTTATTGAGACGTTTTGGTCCCTGCTCACTGCTATCTTACTTAAGCTTCGGCACTAGTGTTGGGTAAGACATAAAATTAAAATGAGTTTGAGGGAGTACCTACCTCATTTGAAAAAATGAGGTGAGGTAGTAGTAAGAATGTTTGCACCTACGGCAACGATTCAACAATACAACTGCCAGCATTTCAGCAACAGCTGAAAAAAAAAAAATACTGACAGGGAATATTAAGTACACTTTCATAATTTGATGGTATCAATCTCGAATTGATATAGTATAAATAAATGCTAATTTTATTTAATACTATGGTAGTGTATGATCATATGACGTAAAATCAGCTAAAAAGCGCAGGCTCAATCACTGTTGCAATCCATCAATACTGATACTATATATATTTTATATACTATTAATAAATTACTAGAAAATAACTGATTCCAAATGTTTACAGCATTAAATAATAATTCTTCAGGTAAATAGACATCTGAGTAATATTGGCAGAGTTTCATTGGTAATAGGTACTTACTCAAAAATAAAATGTAAAATACAATATTCATCATAGTGTAAGTTATATATTTGTAAGTAGTACAAATTGTGTTCCAGTCTTTAAATGTAGTATATTCATACACTCATATTTTACAGACTGAGTCATTGTGGACCAATTTTGCAGTGTTTTTAACAATTAACTATATATAAATTACTTTAGAGAAACATTTACTAACAACAACAAATAGTAATTATGTGAATTCTTACGTTTCGCTACGTATCTGATACTCACAAAACAAGATTGCACATACAGCTGTGCACCACAATAATTTTGTACACACACACAAAACATTACTCAGGTATTTAAACTTAATCAATACATAATTAACACCTTTTCAAAGTTTTTAAAGTAAGTAATTAAACCAAAGAGATTTTTAAAGCAATTGGTCCTAAAGCATAGTTTTCGACATAACTAAACTATTGCCCACACTCTATTACACTTAGGAGAGAATCTACAACAAAATTATAAGACAGTGACATTAACAGTTTGTTCGTTTCGTGCTCGTGTGACCTCAAGTCACAGTGACGTGCTTTGTCTTACTCACTCCCTCGAATTCCTCGTTGTCAACGCATCAACACTCGCGCTCTTTCATTCATTCGAATTCGAAATAGTGTGACATGAGTGATGCTGTGACATGAGGCTATGACATGAGGTGAGGTGTGAGGTAGGATATTTTTATGACATGAAGTGTTGTGACAAACTAACCAAGCGAGTGGTACAAACGAGGTGCCTCGTGTGTGAGTAACTCAACACTATTCGGCTCTTAACTTGCGCTTTCACGCACGTAAGACGCACTGTTGGGTCCCTAACCGCATAAATAAATAAATAAATAATAAATATAAATAACGCACACACTCAACATAGCCCCGCACTAGGGAAACCCTGTGTCGTGGGTGCCATGGACACACACATAGACAACCACAAATTACACCCAAACTCACGAGAGAAATAAATGTAAGCCATACAAACATTTCTCCCGGCCCGGGAATCGAACCTGGGACCTCTGCGTGGCAGTCCGGCATGGTAACCGTTCGGCCACGGAGGCAGTTTTAATAATTATATAATTTTTGTTTTGTCTTGTATATCTAATATACGCCTTGCGCACTTTCCGTCTGCGTCTCAATTTTCTACGCACCCCCTCCGCTCACCCACGCTACAATTATCATTTTATTCTATTTCATTCAAAACAAACTTGACATGATTTAAATTTAATTTTTATCAATTTTAGCTTTTGATGAAACCAATTGTAACGTTGAATTATTTTAAGACAAATATAATTTGTATAACACAAATAGCTGCACCCTGTTACGTCCTTGGACTATACCTTACATTAAGAAATTTTAACATTGCCCATACGTTACATGTGTAAATTTCTAAACCAAACACGTATGATCGACAGCCCAAAATCTAAATTAAATGTGGTGATATATACAACTTTCACAAACATTTGAACAATATTTCTATAATGCACTTATAATTAAAATAACCAGAAATGATAAGTAAGTCATCTCCAAACCATGATAATCCAAACTTAAAGTCAACATTAAGCTCAATCGAATTCTAATTACATGGCCAATTCCGAAATCCGGCTGAGTGTCATATTATATTATAATACATTTTCAGACAGCCATTCGCTGATCGTTAATCATCTAATGGTTTATTCAAAGTCAGTCTCTGAATAAAATACGACTTCACTGAAACTAAACATTGCCTATAAATAGGCAAGAGATTTTGATTTTCTATTTAAAATTTGCTGCTACAAAAATTTGGTAAACATTTATAAAAATATTAACCCGATATTATCATATTACTATTAAAAATAATGCATTATGTACGTAATTATTTGACTATTAAAATCGAATGAATCGCGAAATCGAGTGGTTAGAACTCTGTATGCCTTAATGGGTAGCCAGAATGTCTCAAGACAGGCACATTTGGCTGTTCCTCGAGGCGTGCTGGTCCCAATCCTAATGTATGGCAGTGAGTGTTAGGTGTGACAGAAAAAACATGACAGTAGGGTGAATGCTGTAGACATGAGTGCCTTTACCTTTTCATTGAAAGTGCATTTAGATTTTAGAAGTCTTAAAGGTGGTGGGATACTATACCAACACTTTGTAGTGTGGTAGCGACAACTGCCGGTGAATGTTACTGTTCTATGTCGTTGTATGCTTAGAGGGTGATACTGCTGGGTAGTTTGTGCCATCCACTACTATTCAGTTCCAGTCTCACCATCCACGGTCAGCACCATCAAACATCGACGTGTGCAAGTCCGCCGCGCAATTTATACGGATACACATGAGAATCAATTTTAATTACTTTTGACACTCGCATGTCGTACGCATTTAGATGTGTTTATTGTTGTGATTGTGGTTGTTTGAACAAGAGTGCCTCAAATTCGGTTCAGCATTTCATTTCTATTTCGTAATCCTACTCCCGTAATCGAGATACCAGTCCGCACAGCTGGTATAAAGATATCAATACTTAAGTACTGTATTTAACGAAAGTTATTTTAATATAGCAAAAAGGAAGAAAGAAAAGAATTTGTTCAGCACAATACATGTGTACAAGTACAAGGTTATGATTTTATGACTAAAAGCGTAGTGTGTTTGTTGCACTAAAAAGGGCCAACTGAAAATAAAATGGTCGACTCAAAAAAATTAAACAAATAAAAGCAAATAAATGTTGCCGCGAGTTAAATAAGTACATAACATAATGTACTTATATAAATGAATTAAGAAATATAGCATGACGTATGCCTACTGCGTTTTCCAAGTTCACTCTGTCTTCATGGGTTTCTGGCTACGTTACAGAAATAAAATTACTCCAGGTGTGTTTTGTAGCATTAACATGTCCCCTTTGAGTTTATTTTTGAAAGTAATAGGGGTTAAAGTATGAAATTGCCGATTTGTACTGAAAATCTAA
>NW_020655928.1:0-3245 GCF_003589595.1 Hyposmocoma kahamanoa
AATCGTGTGTGTTATTGTTTGGGCTGGTGATTTCGGTGTTTATTTATTGAAAACATACCGTAAGTAACGTTTTTTAAGTTTACCCTGAATATAAATGTTTATAAACTATACTTTAAGGAGTAATTTCATGGTAAACGTTAGAACCACTCAAACGGAATATTATCATATTTACCCAAGTACACCAAAAATGTCATTAGTTCTTTTTAAATGCAGGATTTGCGGTGTATTACTATGTTTTTGTTGTAGTATGGAGGGTATTTATTTAGCAATGCAGAATAATAATTTTTATTTATAAAAACTTGTATTTAAACTGAATCCTTTTCTAATTTGCGAAACCAAATAGCCGCCATTTTGCGGTAGGGTGAGCGCATCGCGTGAGCGGTTATGATAGCAATTAACGGGACGACTAAATCGTAAGCCTGGTGGCAAGTGACACGCCTATTCATAACAGTTGCAGTGCCACTGAGAGCTTCAAATCATAAAGATCTTATGGGCACTACCATTATAACATAAGTTGACAAGTCCCATGTGCCGGTAATTTCACCAAAATTTCCTTTAGTGTACTTACTGGTCGCTACTAGTCAGCCTGTAACCACTCGCTCCAATTTCGAAAACTTAGCGAAAACTCCAACTATGTCGCCGTTAGACAGGGATGATTAATCTACCCCCTTTCATCGCTCCTACCCCTCACACCCCTGGTACAGGGTGCTTGTTAATAACTTAGTATAACTTAGTTGATGGTATTTTTTGTAACATAATGAAGTATGTTATTTTTATGTAAAATACAATAAAGAAAGGATTGTTGAGGTTGTTTGGGCATGTAGAGCGGATGGATGTAAGAAGAATATATAACATGGTACCTAGTAATATATTACTTCAGAAAGACGAAAAACTGTTTTACAACAAATTGAAAAACCTCCTCGTACAAAAGTGTTATTATGCAAAACAAGATTTTGTTTAAGACAAAGAACTCTGATCTCCCTATATTAAGCTCTACAATTATAATAATTAGTAGATAGATTCGTTATTTACAATTAAATATAATCAGCAGTATTAATGATACTGCATTACTTTATTATGATATTTTATTATTTAAGAGAATTTTAATACTTTTATTATTTAATAATTTTATTATTTAATTTATTTTTCAATTACTAATTATTTTTAACTTTAATAAATTGTATGTCTAAGTATATATAAATATGTTTAAGTCTTAGCTACGCCCTTACTGGGCACGTGTAATGTATTTTTATTGCATGTTCGCTAATAAATTATTAATTTAATTTAGTTTTATTTTATTGAGTTTTATTAATTTAATTTAGTGTTAATTATTTTGTAACGTAATGTCTTTATAGTTATTTAATCTGACCCGTCTTGCATGTTGTGTTCACATCTAGTAGGATACATTCTCATCATGTCATTAGCCTAAGAAATCACTTAGCTTCTATCTGAATTGTATCCAGTTTTGTGAACCTAATAAAAAAATAAAAATAAAAAAATACTGAATTACCAAACAGATTTATGATGTGAATGTGGATGGAAGGGTTTTAAGAAGACGCCTCAGAAGGACTTGACCTGATCAGTGATGTCCGCAAAAAGGCTGGGATCTGAAGTGACAAGAATAAAAGAAGTTGTATGAAAAGTGTACTTGATGTATGTAAGCCTCGAGGGTTGTGTCACGATTGAGTAAAGTTCGCGGTCCATGGTCTCTGCCTACCCCTCCTGCGGGACAAGAGAGTGAGCTTATGAATGTGAGTAAAATCAATGTCGAATTGTACAAGAAATTTTTTCAAAATTATGCGTGTATTTTCGTAATCGGAACCCAAGACGCACCCCTCGTGTTCACGGAATCCAAATATAATTAATTTATATTACACCATGGGACCACATAGCGCTCCTAAAACACATCTTTACGACTATTGTACCTATTGCCATCATTCCAGTTTATTTTTGGGGTCGTTTTAATGGCATTATTTAAGGGTAGTGTTGTTAGGGCGTTTATGTACCTATATAGGTTTAGTAGCTTGGGTGTTCCGGGTTGTGCCCCGGATTGAATTTCGTTACTATGGTATTCATAGTGCCTAGGAATTAGACCAGATTGAGATCATTCAAATTCAAATTCATTTATTCAATATCAGACAACGTAGTCCATAATTATAATATAATAACTGCCTCCGTGGCCGAACGGTTACCACGCCGGACTGCCACGCAGAGGCCTCAGGTTCGATTCCCGGGCCGGGAGAAATATTTGTATGACCTACATTTATTTCTCTCGTGAGTTTGGGTGTAATTTGTGGTTGTCTATGTGTGTGTCCATGGCACCCGCGACACAGGGTTTCCTTAGTGCGGGGCTATGTTGAGTGTGTGCGTTATTATTATTATTATTATAATTATACTAATACATAGAATTACATCTCATTACTAATTATATTACATTCATTATATATATATATAATATTTTTATATTATGTAGGCAGCAAACAAGCATACGGCCCGCCTGATGAAAAGCGGTTACCGTCGCCAATGAACGCCTGCAACACCAGAGGCGTCACGAGCGCATTGCCGACTAGTTGTCTTTAGGACCCTCCTCCAACCCCTTTTGAAGGATTCCATGCTGTATTCCTGCGAGAAAACCCCGACAGGGAGTTTATTCCACAACCTAATTGTACGTGGGAGGAAGCTCGTCTGAAACCGTACAGTACGAGATGGACTCGGTTCCAGAGTGTGAGGATGGACTCCCTGCCGGTGGCGAGCGGTGCGATAGTAAAATATTGCTGATGGCATCATGTCAAACAGTTCTTCCGAACATTGGCCATTGTACAAGCGATAGAACAGGCATAGGGAGGCAAAGTCTCTCCTCCAAGACAGTGGTTCAATATCGTCTGTAACCACAGGATCATCAACAATTCTCATAGTACGTCTTTGAACTGCGTCAAAGGGCCCAAGCGGGCATCAAAGAGCTCCCGCCCAATATTTGAAGTTACATTCATGAAATTTCAAATATTGTCAAAATCTGTAAAATTAATTCAAGGAATCAAAATCAAAAATGAAAACAAATTACAATTAACAACATTCTTGGTACATGATAGTAGCACCTTTTTTCTCGTGAAATAGACTAAGCCTTGATAAAATTTGGGTTGGGATACTTAGCTCAGGAGTTAGGGACTTCCCGCACGCACTCACGCACACACACACACACACACGCACACACACACACACACACACACACACACACACACACACAC
>NW_020655928.1:3255-16374 GCF_003589595.1 Hyposmocoma kahamanoa
ACACACACACACACACACACACACACACATACACACACATACATACGTGCACTAGGTTCCTTCGCGTTTGGATACCACTTTCCACTTAACATCAGATGAGTGGAGTCATTTGCCTGTCATGTATAAAAAAAAATAAAAAAAAAAAACACACACACATACAGACACACATATTTTTTCATGTACAAATGCACACACATACTATTATATTAAGTATAAGTTAAAAATATTAAATATGCATTTATAGCTATGGAAGAGAGGTGCCTCCTGACACAGGCTTGATAAGCTTAATAGGAGGTACCATCCACTGTTAACGTAAAAAAAGACTTGTGAACTGTGAACGTGAATTGTGAACCCGGCGTTACTAAAACTGCCATGGAAATTAAAAATTACTACGCAATTTAGTTTTTAAATTAGGTAGATGTACTTTTTGTAATTTTTAAGTTTTTATTGAATTTCACAATGTTTGACCGCCATGATACTCAATTATTTTTGTGAAATTACTCCACTAGTTTGCCATAATTATTAATACCCGACACTAAGAAAAAAGTCTTCGATTCGGCTGGATTCGAACCAACGTCTTCCAGCAAACCGTGCCAGACACTATGCCAACTAAGTCACGGAACGAACTAGTGGACCTTACGAATTTTTCTACGTGCTTCTTGCAGAACTTAGATTCTTTATTTTTAACGACTTTTTTACGGTAACGCCATCTGTGTGATTTTTTTGTGTCAAATACTACTACGCCATAGACATACCATCAACTCGCCATTGAAGAGCAGAATATCAAACGTACAAAATCCTGCTTTTGTCACTCTGTCGACTCACCGACTGAAATAATTTAAAATTACCAGACTTTAGACTCTAGTATGGTTATCTGGCTTCCCTGGCTGGGTTCACCGTCATTTTATGATGAACAAACAAATAGATCAATCACACTGACCTTCTTAAAACCAGAGCTACAGTTCCTTCAAAATATCTTCAATTTTTTTTAAATTAAGTTCACTAACATACAGGGCCTCAATTATTCGTGAAACTACTGGTCATTTGAGAGAGACCATTGCGATTATATTGCAATTATAATAATATTTGTGATTCTGCTAAAATCAAGTTACAAAACAGTGGCAGTGGTATTCCACTGCAATGATGACATTCGTTTATTCATTCAATCACTAGCGATCGACGTTAACTTACTAGAAGTACCATGGAAATATGATTAACTTAATTATTTATTCATTTATTTATTTAAAATGTAAGTCACAACAATACACGTTCCATTAGGTAAGTATTTATTGCTATGACACCGCAGGGATATAACACTTACTTTTTGGTTTACAAAATATGACAACAAAAATACAATTTATATTAAAATAAATTATCAATTATCCATCATCAGTATTTGTCAAATACATAAAACAACATAACAACATAATTTAATCAAACAACTACGTAAGTTTGTCAATATAAAATTCATTTAAATTATAATAGCACTTGTCAATTAATAATAATTTTAATTTTTTTGTGAAATTTCTCTAATTTGTCTCACTTCTTAGGTATTCGGGTAGTTTATTGTGAATTTTTATTGCATTATAATAGGGCTATTCTGATAGATGCTTAATGTACTTTGCGGAAGGCTTTTAATATATTCTTATGTCTAGACGGTCTTACAGAAGTTGGTCACGGTATTATCTCGTTAAAACAACAAATAATCTTTAGATTAAATAATGAATGTAATATTAGTAGACAATCTCCTGACATTGACACTCTGTCGACACTACAATTCAAAATTAGCAAACTTGTCGCCCTTGTTTCTTGATGTCTTTTCAATAATATCATCAAGTGCGCATTTGACCTCCATCTCACTTGATGAAAAGTAAGGATGAGGTCATGCTCACCTATGTAATGCCTATTCATTCTCGCCTTGAAAGGCCCAAGTTATAGCGTTCAGGGAATAAAGTCTTCAGATAGGGAATTCAACTCCATAGCCGTTTGCCACATGAATGTGAAAGCGTAACGGTTTGTGCGACTCCTTGGAATATCCACAACAAAGGAGTACAACTCCAGACTACGTCTAGTCGAACAATAATGGCGGAATTAAATCATAGATTTTTATTGCACACTTTCCGTGATATCCTGTAGAATACCGACAAGCAGGCTACTTTATGGTGGTGTTCAAGGCTCTGAAACTTCGCTCTTCCCTTCTGCCACCCTTTCTTCTTTAAGCGCGTATTATCTACCATCGAGTATATAACCAGAAATAGAGACTACATAAGGGCCATCTATCCCTGGCAACTTATCAGGCAAATGGGCCTTATATCACTTTTAAATATCAATTCTCGTTTACGCTGAGATCACAAATTAGAAAGCTGAAATAGTACAGCGCCACCAACTGACCTGTGTGTACGTCTTCGTGTATTCAAAAATATTCTATACCTATTGTAACAAAGATAATATATCTGCTATGGGGGGGCTGTTCCATTCGGTGGTGTGGGAAAAACAGCTAAACATCTAATTACAAAACAAACGGAATCACATTTCATCGGTAATTAAATATTAAATACATAATTTTTCAATTTTCGTCCATTATAGCAAAGTTCAAGTTGAACTGGGCGATTTGAAGTGAGACGAAATTGAAAAATGAAATTGTTTCAAATTCGGGCTGGCCAATCGGAGCGCAGTTGTCACCGTAATGAATTTGGCAAAATAATTTCCAAACAAATTAAGTGCCATTTTGTCTCTATATCTGATTATATACTCGATGTTATTTTTTTTTACAGACACCCCGGCCCTGCGGGGGTCTGTAAAAAACGGACTCTCCGTATAGACACGGTACGCTCTCCTCCTCGGGCCAGCCTAGCTCCATCGGCCGGCCCGTGAGTTCCTCTTAGCTTCATCGTGGGATAAAATCGACCACGGCTACTAGAGCCCCCCGCCACGACAAGGCGAGAACCCATTCGGGGGGGACTCGATGTTATCTACGCTAACATTCGTTTCACAACATCTTATTAGACAGTATATCGATAGCTTTCTAGAATGGCGGCCTATCTAAAAAAACACTAATTCATCAAGAAGATGGTTTAAAACAACTAAGACGTAGCTGACGAACAAAGCCGGCGAACTGTTTACCGACTCAATGTTGTTACGAAACAACTTTAGTTAATCGGAAGTCAGTGTTTTATCGGCAATAAAATTTATCAAATTTCAAATACTATTAATGATGCCAAGAACGAACAAATACAAGGAAAAGTTCCTTCGATCCTACTGGACTCTAACCAGCGTCTGTTGTCGCAACGTGGCTTCTGCTCTTACCATCTGAGCTACACATCGACTGGGGAGATCTAATGAGAGGGAAAATTCGATCTTTGTATCGAATTAACAACAAACTAGTGGCATTTCCACAATTCAGACCACACGCAAAATAGGCGCCTTGACGTCGAGTTGCGGACACCAGCCCGTTACACCAAGTACCAAGTAAGTCCACAATTCAGAAATATGAATATCATGATGGTGAAAATATCGTGACATGTATTAAAAAATATATTATTACATTTTAAATATATCCTCGGTTCGAATCCGACCGGATCGAAGGAATTTTTTCTGAGTGTTTTTTCTGAGTGTTCGATCTTTGTATTAATAATTATAACAAACTAGTGGAGTAATTTCACAAAAAATAATTGAATATCAATTCAATAAAAATTTAATTAATACAGTGAATAGCGACATCTCTCGCCAGGACTGGTAGCTGTAAAGGTGCTAACTGGGTGATAAATCTGTAATAGATTTCTCATAGATGGCGCTACGACTAAAAAGTCGTTGAAAGACCAAGTACAAAGACACGACACAAGCACATAGAAGAATTCGTGAGGTCCGTTGGTTCGTTCCGTGGCTTAGTTGGTATAGTGTCTGGCACGGTATGCAAGAAGACGTCGGTTCGAATCCGACCGGATCGAAGGAGTTTTTTCTGAGTGTTCGATCTTTGTATTAATAATTATAACAAACTAGTGGAGTAATTTCACAAAAAAATATTGAATATCAATTCAATAAAAATTTAATTAATACAGGTTTGGATATTTATATTATTTATTGAATACCATGATGTTTTTACTACAATAATATTCATTTATTTTTTGTGAAAAAACCTTTACGAATTTCTCTATAATCTTACAGTAAAAAAGTAAGTTTCTGTTTTATTTTGTTTTAACGGCCTTTTTGCCATAGCACCATCTTAAAAATTAAAATAATAATAATAATAATAAGAATAATAATAATGTTTATTTCACAAAATAGTTTGCAACATAATAATGAAGTCCCTGACTCCTGAGCTAGGTATCCCAACCCAAATTTTGTCAAGGCTTAGTCTATTTCATGAGAAAAAAGAAAGTAATAGAATTTATTATAATTATAGTACCGTTTCTTACTCTTACTCGTGTTTGTGTGTGTGTGTGTGTGTGTGTGTGTGTGTGTGTGTGTTTTTGGGTGTGTGCGTGTAGGTTTACATATAGTTTGTGTAAGTACTGAGGTATTGTACGAAATTTTCGTGACGGTAAAATTGTCACCACAAAAACATGTGTTATAATTTTAAGGTAGGCTCAGGTTTTTGGTTTTGATAGTTAATTAATTCCAATCATAAATAAATAAAATCATAGGTATACATACCGCATCAACTGTTCGTACCGTCGTAATACAATATCTCTCAAAAATATGAATTGACTTGGTACCATAAAAAAGGCTCCCCTGAGCACACCAACTCTTCCGGTCCTATTACCGCCTGCACTCAATCGCTGCCGGCCGTGTTGCCAGGTTATCCGTGCATCTTGCAGAGCATCATACGCTTGACGTGGTCGCCACTCTAGAACAAAATAAATAAAAATTAAAATTATCGAGACTCATTCAAATTTACGAAATACAGAAATGAAATATTTTGAATGTATTTTGTGATGCTGCATAGTGAAATTCAAATACCTTCTGTACAAAAACACGTAATCCATTTCAAAAATTCCCATTACCACTTGTAAACTACCAAGATGCCACAACAATAACAGCGGCGCTCATTTGTTTTCAAACATGTCGACAAATTGTTACTTGGCAGCTGTCACTTATCTTTTGTCGGCTCGTTTTGGCGGGAAGTCTGTCCAATCAGAGGTGACGAGTGATCTGTCATCGTGACTTACGTTCAGAATTTAGAAGTGTCTCGTATTGTGCATAGATTGTCAGTAAAGCTAATTAGTAGTCATTAGGGTTTAATATTGACCTCTAGTTTGTCTAGTATGTATTACATAAAAATTTACAAAAAAATTTACAAAAAAAAGATTACATAATAATTCACGATAAATTTAAGTATCTTTTTATAGGTCGTAACTAAATTACTTTTATATTATTAGTATGTTTTTTGTGTTCTTCTTAAATGAAGTCAATAAATTAAATATTATTTGTTTTGTTTAATATGCAACAGGAATGAAGTTATTTTACTATTGCATAAGTCATATGATTATAATAATTTTCATTCGACTGTAGTCTGTCTTTTTTGAACATGGGGTAAAATGACATTTGCAGGGTTGCCAGTTTATGTAAAATTTTAAGTAGTCACGTTGTTGTTCTGAATTCTGAATTGCGAATGTTACGACGTTATAATGAGAAATTGCATTATTATATTCTTTATTCTTATACTGACAGTTGGTGAGATGAGATGAGATTGGCACAGGATCGTGGGGAGTGGCACAGAAACTTGGAGGCCTATACCCGGCAGTGGGTGAAGTCAGGCTGTTTCTGATGTCTTGTTGATGTTGGTCTATTAATACTGAAACCAATTTTCAGTCATACACATTTTAAAAACGACAGACAGATTTGATTATGTATATTAAATTCAAATGAAAAACTTTAAAATATGTCTCTTATTTGTATTATTTTATACACATGCTGCTAAATTTAACGTATGTATGTATGAATTTAAAAAATACTGTTGCTGGATTGTAGCAAATGATTCAAATGAAACAAATTTGATTATTTATTCGATAAGCGTATCCAACATTCAGTCCATAGTCGATAGTCAATAATATATTTATCGACTGCAATCACTAGCTACTTGCAAGCGGGAAACACTTTTGCTCAATGAACTGTCATTTTACTCTTTAGACGGACTATTATTAATAAAGTAAGTTGCCAATTGTTGCTACACCAGAAAACTTTCAGCTGTCTAATGGCTGCAATAAAAAATACAATAAAATTGAACCTATTTCTGCCGCCAAGCAGTAATGTCAACGTTGTGACCAAGTTACCAATGCTATAGTCTGTGGTATGGTATTAATTAACTCACGACACCATTCAGCTTCTATTAACTCTGTTTAAAGCTTCTGCAGTACACCAAATATATTTTATTCAATTACGTAACACATAACCTCCAAAACTTCAAACTGGAATATCCTTAATTGCTGACTTCTCAGAATAGTAAATCGAGAACAAAATTTGTACAGGAATTTCAACTCTATATTTTCACATATTCTTCATAAACAGACGCATACAAATTTTGTCAACAAAAATTTACATGGGAGTTTGCTATTGTCCTTTTAAGATTTATGGGCTGCCTACGTAATAGCGAGTAATAATTTTACAAAATGTTCAACCCATATCTATATTGATCTATTCAATACAAATTGTGCGTGAATAGTTTTATTAGTAAATGAGTTTTTGTTTTTTACTTTATTTTTGAATAAAGACTTTATTTGTAGTGTCACTTAGCGCTTTAAAACATAAAGATCTGAGTGGCAGTGCCACCCTGAGACGTAAGTTCACAAGTCCCATGTGCCTGTAATTTTACCAGAACCCTTACCCTTCTAAACCGGAACTAGGTAATAGGTAAGGGGGCAGTACTCCCCTGGACGAATTCTTTTACAAGGAACTCTACTGCTTACAAAATTCAGGTACTCCTTAAAAGTTTCTTGTGAAACAGGCACATGGGACTTGTCATCTTATGTCTCAGGGTGTTCGGGCGCAGTGACAGTGCCCCTCAGATCTTTGCGATTTAAAGCTCTGAGTGGCACTGCAACTGTTATGTACAGGCGTGTAGCTTACCATCAGGTGCACGATTTGTTCGTACTGTCATTAGATATTATAAAAAAACTCTACTGCTACTATATTTTTCTTTCTTTTTTTCTTTTTGTTATATTTTTGTGATTAAATAAGAGAATATAATTGCAAAATGGATAAAGAAGAGCAATAAACGTGTCAAGCAATATGGTCAAAGCTTTGCGTCTCACTCTCTCTATGTATCTCTCTCATTCTGTATTTTAGGTTAATATATAAATGTTAGCTTTCTATTTTACTTTTATAATTAGCATATTTATTTATTTATTTATATAAACTTTATTATAGAATACACTGAAGTATAAAAAAGTTATTTATATATACGTTCTAATAATGTATTTATTTACAATTATTGCTTATATATTTACTTTATTTATGAGTATTGTATTTATTTAAAACCCCTTTCCAACTCTTAAATTTCTATCCTAAGGTTGCTTAAAAGAAATTACTACTTAGCAATAAAGCCGCTGAATTACTGTTCTGTATTGTCATTGTAATTTTAATGGGATTTTAAATATAATATTACTAAAAAACCTAACAAAAATATACTGTAATTGCTTCAGCATCCGCCATATTAATTTTATCATGACGTCACAATGGTATCTAAGATGAACTCACTATCTATTGGTTCAGGCTTTTTCGTTTAGGCTGAGAGTGAAATCGCATGTGCTTAACGAATGATAAGAAACAAAGATTATTTACAGTATTGCTGTAGTTTGATAAACAGAGTCCCTTGTTACCAACTTCTGTATACAATGCTAAGTTATTTATTTTCCGTTTTGTAAAATCCCTTTAAATTCGTCTCGTAACAAAGAGTACTCAAATACCAGTTGCGTATATTAAGGGTACAATTACACCTATTGCAAAGATTAGGGCGACTGTAAACCATTCGTCACGCGCCATCAAATTAGTGTTTAAGCGATCGAAGCACGAACCAATCCGGTGGAAGATGTAGGGTGACCATGGGTACATCAAACGGCCGCTAGAGACCCTAAGTGTACAGTAGAATAATACTTTAAGGATGATGTTGTTGGGACTGCCTCTTGTATCTCTTCCGTGCATCGAAGATGTTTTCAGGATATGAGACGGATAGTTTTGCTGCTATCCTCCGAAAACAGACAGCATCTCTGGTGCGCAGAATGCAAGACAGCCCCAACAGCGTCCTGCAAACTGTAGCTGGTAGGATTACCCCTGACACGTGGCAGTGCTTCGCGTGGAAGGTGATTTGTTTGATGGAAATATCTACTAACATTAATTTATAACCTCTTTACCTATTATTATCAACAGATAATGCAACTTGTTGTCTGAAAAAAAAATTATAAGTTAATTAGGAGCCAAACGAGTAAAATTGTTACAAATCCAAGCTTAAATGAGGCCATCAGCGCAAAAGTGGTGTAAAAATATTTAATTATTATTATTTTTCATACATGAAATAGCATGTAACGCGAGTCGAGTGCCGCTAGATGGTGTTGGGATTAATATAGACCGCTCTATCCAATGTTCACTAAATGACCATTTAAGTTTTAAAAGGAAATTGCAATTATGACGTACGCCAGTGTCGCATTCGCAACAGGCAAATTCCTTATCCACCGCCAGCAGGTTCTCCAAAATAGATTCATACGCAAAGCGACGGGTGCTTGTGGTACCTGCGCAACGCCAACCTCCACATAGATTTACGGCTCCCTACAAGATCCCAATTCTTGAAACAGGCATCGAAGAAGTATTTCGACTCTGCTCCTCGCCACCCCAACCCCCTCGTGGTGGCTGCATCCAACTACGATCCCCTCAGGGAACACCCCCACCGCGTACGTAGGACCCGTCAGCCAAGGGAAGTCCTCAACGACCCTGACGACCCTATCAGTCTCGCCACTTTGAAGGCCAACCAGATCGCAAATCAGTCCATCTCCACACGCACAAACCGTCCTCGCCGGCGAGGTTGTAGAGCCCCTCAATTCAGCACGTACACTAGTAGATTCTCTCCTATAGCACCATTACTTAGATTTAAGTTTATTATAATGGGTTAAGAGCCTTCAGCTCACCCTCTTAATCCCGTGGCGCAGTCAAGGCCATCGGCGACGAATTGCAAAATGTCCTTTATAAAAAAAAGGAAATGCTTTGGGTCGAATCATAGTGGCACTCCAGTCGAAATCAATTAATCATTTATTCTATAGGCAGAATTTTTACACTTGAAAACGTCGTTCGTTCACTACGCTGACCTCCCTGAGAAGATCGAGAAAGAAGCTCTAGGGATTGCTCTTTTCAAATAAACTTATATGCTATGGAATACACTTTGAATCATAATTGTGTGGAATCTAGACTCTTGTTGTCTTTCCATACTTCTTTATCTAAAACATACTCTTCAATTTTGTAGTATGACTTTTCAATTAAAATACTTTTAATGTAAGTTTTAAACTTAGGAAATGATAATCTTAATATATTCTCCGGAATCTTATTGTAAAAACGTATACAGTTCCCCATAAAAGAATCGTTTACCTTGGTTAAACGAAATCGTGGTAACATGAGTTTGGACTTAGTTCTAAGGTTAATATTATGGATATCTTCTTTCTTTATGAAATTATGTATATTTTTAGCACTTCCACCTACTGGGATACTTGGACGAAAGCTCATAGAATCGTCGTTCCTTATCAACGACGATGAGCTTACATCGATGATGAGCGCGATTACGTCTCTTATATCGATCATAACAACTACGTAAATAAACGCCGTTGCGCATTTGGAGATTCGGGCGTCTTTCTTCACCCTCCCTCGCTTCGTACAAACGTATTACACGTCCAAATATAAAATAATTATAATATGTCCTTTAAAAATATATGGAAGAAAGGATGTTAACTCTACTACTTTTGCATTCATAACCTCAAATATTTTTAATGTAAACTCAAATGTTTTAGTGTTCTAAAGAAAAATAATTAGAAAATTCAATTTCTGCCACGCAGACAGCCGCGAGAAAAAGTTTGTATTTTTTTAAGCAAATAAAATATATATATTTATTTAATAGAGATCTTTTTATTTAGTAAATTATTCATTTATAATTAGGTAAAAAATTTTAATTCCTTAATTTTTTAATTTCTTTTCGAGCATTGTTGTGTAAAGGTTTGTGTGGTTTACAACCTTTGCCAAAACAGGCCCGAAAAGCAAATCTGTTCGCAAAAGTCAAGGCTAAGCGGACTCCTCAGTGAATGCTGAAAATGTTCCCACATTCAAATCCTTTTCATTTATTTATTCAATCGTTTATTATACAAGAATAAGCACACGACTGACATCTTAACAGCCTACGTGCACAACAAAACAAAAAATATGTAATACGAAAACAATATCCTTGAGATTGAATTATATAGTATATAAATACAAATAAATAAATATTAGACAACATCGCATACGTTGCTCTGATACGAAGCACTTGTGTTATGGTGGAAACAACGACATTAACCCGGCCCAGAAACGAACCCGGGACCTCAGAGACAAAGCACAATAAAAAACTGGTGTGCAAGCCACCGACTACGGAGGTCGTGATAATCTTTGATGAAATTTATTATTTTAAAGTGCACGGAAATAAGCGACAAGAAAACTTGGCTACCCTACACTAATCAAGGGAGCCCACAATTTTGACAAATATTAATTCGGCCAAGTTCCCGAGCTGTGATTGCGTGTTTAATTTAGGGCAGACGGACACCCGCTGGCTGCTTTTGTTCTCGCCCGTCCGCCACGAACAAATATTCCGCAGTCACCATTATTAATATCATTTGTTACCATTCTGTCCTCATCGAGAGATATATAATACGAGAAATAAAAATAAACTGGTTGTTGATGACAATCATTTGCACAAATGACAAATTCTTTCATAGTAAGATTCTGACTCATTTTTTTATGATGCTAACTGACGGACGGAACAAGTTACCATCCACTAAGCGACACGCCGCTATAGCAGTTACAGTGCCATCATACAGCCTCTTCATATATTTAGAAGAGCGAAAGTCAAACAAACGCTCGAAACAAAAAACCAAAGAGATAGAAGAGAAGTGGCCAAGTACCGCTTATGTTTTAACCCATCATTACTTTTTAATAAAGGTTTATAGTCCGGTTGCAAGATCTTTAGGCCAGTAGCCAGTAAGCCAGTAGTTTGAGTAGCGTCATACGTATTTGATATTTTAATAAGCAAAAATACGACGCTCTTTTTTTGAAACTCGTTATGGTTTTGTGTACAGAACTATAATACACATTGTAGTTCTGGGTGATGACAGATATTTTTCAGTTCGGTAGCGAGTACCATAGGCAATAGAACTTTAACTCTGAACTAAAAAGAGAACCTTTCTGGTTTATGAAATTGTAATTGACAGATTAAGGTACAGGCTTAGAATAATAACGCATATAATGATAGTTTCATATCAAACGAACTGTCACAAGTGAGGCAAAAATCAAATTCATGTAGGCTAGTTTTAGTAGTAGGTTAATTTTCGGTTTTAGTGAATATTTATATAAAAATACAAGTTGAAACGCGTTACTTCCTTGTGGAATGTGATGTTAGTATCTATTTTATGTTTGTCTGACGTATTTTTACACTCATTTACCGCACATTTTGTCATTTTTAGCTAACATTCTTGATCTGTTCGCGGTGCAAGTTGACCTTGAGCTTTGAAGGCCCGCCCGCTCGTGTAGGCCCTTTTGGCGCGCTTCAATTTGCCTCACTTAGCGTGTGCGGACTAGGTTTCTATGCGTTATTATTCTAAGCTTAAGGCAGTCTCCGATTGGGGCGATGCCAATCTTGTCATATTTAATGCTACCAATACACAAGTGTGTCTATTCTCCACAAAACAGAATCCCTTTCACTTGACTCTGACTTTTCATGATATATATATCCATACCGATGGGATGGACCTGTCGTCCAGCCTGAACTTCAGCAGATACATTGAATCCATGGCCAAAAATGCAGCCTGAAAGCTAGGTATTCTTTTGAAGGAGAGGCGTTACTTTACACCGGGACAGTTGCTTCAGCTATACCAAGCACAAGTCCGGTCGTATTTGGAGTACTGCTGCCACTTATGGTTTGGCTCTGCTAAATACCAACTGGCTACACTGGATTCAATCAACAAACGTGCCAAGTGTCACAAATACGTGATTCGGAATTAGTAGAGGCAAAGTTACAGAGCCTTGAACACCGCTGTAAAGTTGCCTGCTTATAGGTATTCTACTGGTTATATCACGTGTGCGATGGAATTGCAATAATTTGTTTATAAATTTCCATCATCGAGCGACTAGACGTCTAGGATTTCACCCTTATGTTGTGAAAATTCCCAGAATTGGCACAAAGCGTTTTGCTTCCATATTTATATGACGAGCGGCTAGATATTGGAATTCCCTACCTGCGGACTTATTCCCTGAAGCCTATAACTTGCACCATTTTAAAGCGAGAGTGAATAGGCATATTTAGGTGTGCATTCTACATCGTCGACCTCATCATCACTTTCCATCAGGTAAGATGGAGATCAAATGCGCACTTATTTTTTATAAAAAAAAAATATTTGGGTAACTGAATGCAATGTTTATGTGACTCTAGCGAAAATCATAATATTATATATTATGATTAGAATATTATATATTATTATATATTAAGCATAATAATGCTTAATGCTCCTAACAACCGAATTAGCCCGATAAACTTTTATGAAGTTTGAGAGAACCTTATTTCTATATGTAGTAAATGTCATTGTATGGATAAATAAATAAAAAAAGTCCCGAACAGCCATGTTGGTTCAGACCGTTATTTGAATTTCGTCATTTTACTGTTAGGGTGCGAATTGAACCCAATGACCATGAAACGAAAAATCTTCCTTATTACATTCAGAGAGGTTTAGGGTTAAAAGGGTCTCTTAAATATATCTCTATATTTACATGACTCTTTACGGTTCTCTCGTAACTTTTGAACTGTGGGCTATCGACTTATGTTACCTCTAAGTTGGTTCAGTAGCAGTGGACTCCTTGCTAAAGAGTTCTTCTTGAAATAAGTAAGGTGGCAGTGTACCATAC
>NW_020655928.1:16774-37718 GCF_003589595.1 Hyposmocoma kahamanoa
ATATGTTGTTGTATATGTTGACTATTAAGCAACACCCGTCCACGCGTATAAACGTTCGTTTATTAACAATGCACCTCACCCGACCCCGTACAATAGCGGCAGAGCGCGTCGTGCCGGGGTAGACAACTACGACTTATCTTAGCGTAGACACCCGCCACGCTCAAGCTCACTACTTGTTTGTCTTGTCGCTTCGTATCATAAAAAACAAGTCTCCTCTACTAAATATTTAGCGTAAGTACGTCAGGTGAAACAAAAGCTGTACATTTACGCATTGGTGTTGACACTTAGGTGTTGGTCGCATTAAAACGATCAATGGACCAAACTTAGTTGGTCCATTATCTTCAGCCCAACTCGAAATTTGCAAAGTTGCGTCAGAAGACTCAAGTTGATTTAACTTTAATGCTTCATAAGATCGAGATATGATCAGAGATAGAGACGAAATGTCATTTAATTTGTTTGAAAACTATTCTGCCATATCATTACTGTGACAACTGCGTTCCGATCGGCCAGCCCGAATTCGAAACAATTGACGGGTGCCGTCAATGGGTGTCGTCAATTGTTTCACATCAAATCGACCAGTTAATATAGTGGACGAAAATTGCAAAATTATATATTTAATATTTAATTACCGATGAAATTTGATTCCGTTTGATTTGTAATTAAATGTTTTGCTGTTTTTCCTCACACCACCGAATGGAACACCACGCCATTGTTAGAGATATTCTCTTTATTACAATAAATACATAATATTTTTGGAATATACGGAGACGTACACACAGGTCAGTTGTTGACGCTGTACTATTTCAGCTTTCTAATTTGTGATTTCAGTGCAAACGAGAGTTTACATTTATTAGTGATGTATCACTGATGAGTTACCAGGATTGTATGGCCCTTATTTCGTCTCTATTTCTGGTTATATACTCGATGCTTCATAATAACATCAAATTGGATTTTATTGTTACATTAAAGTTTCGAACATCTCTGAAAAACAAAACAATTTGATTCGATGTCAATATTAATATCAGCCGAGCCGTTTTATTTGAAATGAAATATCAATTGCAGACAATTTTGACAAATTTCGCACGTGATATCGAACGATATGATAGTTGAGGCCGACTCGTTTGTCTATGAATTAAATAAAAACTACGGTCGTGTGACATGCGTGAGAAAAAAATTTATTTGCCGCCATTTCGCCAGTCGTAACATTCGGTTCCTGAACACATCACAGAGAGCTTATAATATGTGTGTAGATAAAGCAGTGTATGTAACTGTATATAATGAGCATTGACTTACAATTATATGGACGTCGGGTCCGCGCTAAAAAGTGTCCGCACTTGTAAGGCGCTAAAATCGTATACAGAGCGCCAAACTCCGCTTTAGTCTTCATTTGTTCGACTGACAGCGCGATACTGCGATGACATTACAATTAAAATTTCGAATAGATTGACTTGGGACATTTTTTTCGTGGTTTTTGTATTAGACCCGTCGTCCATTTATTTGTAAGTCAATGATAATCAGGCATTAAAACACTCGTGTTTTTTCGTACACACTCGTATTTTAAAATACAACGTTCCTTTTTTGAAACTCATTATTGGTCTGTGTACAGAACTATAATGAAATTTTTCAGTTCGGCAGCGAGTACCATAGACAATAGAATTTTGATTCTGAACTAAAAAGAGCGTCTTTGTGATATGGTTTATAAAATTTTATTGACAGTTGTACAAAAACTTTATCCTGGATTGTATTTACCCATGTTACTAGTACTACAGAAAACGATTAACTCTTAATCTAAAAGCTCTAACCGAAACTGAAACGTACTATGTAGAAAACTATCCAAACACAGCTTTTAACTCTGTGTCAACACACCCTTTTCAGCCTCAATAAGTCGGACAAACTTATTATTGCACTTACCCAAACACGGACCCACTGGTAAGGGGAAGAGGTGCGGGACGCGGCAAACTGGAAAATCCATAACAGTTACCGCGTCCCCTTTTTCGTCAAGCGCAAAATTATAATTGTTTATTCCAAGTGCATTCGTATTATAAGTGTCTCCTTCTAACGCATTTTGAGTGGGATATGTTTGTCCCTTTCTTACAATTTCCTGAGTAAAATAGGACGCCGGCGCGACGTCAAATTGTCAATCAAATTTAGGGCTGTCTAACTTTTTTCTATAAGTGTGCTTCTATGGTTTTAACCCCCTACGCAATAAGAATGGAGTTATAAGTTCTACCCAAACAGATGGTCTGATTTCAAAGCTGTTTTTTTTTATTTCAAGTTTTCTAATTTTATCGGGATGGTTTCTAGTCCCAGAACAATAAATACAGTAGACTTAATAAATTTGCGTGACACATGTACCCACCAGTTCACGGAGATCGGCAAACTTGAGCTTAATCTGTCATTTTCGCTTTTGTACATTATGGTTATCAATTATCTTGCGCAGAACCTCGAAAATAGTAGAAAAGTGCCTTATTTCGCTATTTTGGAGTACAAAATTAATAGTCGCACTTTATCTGTGGTGGAGTTTCGTATAATCATTAAGGGTTTTTTAATTTAATTTTAATCATTTCTCAATTTTCTGTTCATCGTAATATTTTTCGTTACAAGACACGAAAGTAAACCTTATACCGCTGCAATATGGTCAATTATTTTTTTGGAGAACTAGTAAACATTTCGAATTCGTCGTTGTTCAGCTATTAACCGCTAGATGGCAACAAATTGATTGCAATTTCAAACGTCGTAACTTGCAATAATAGGTATTGATGGTATTAACTTTCAACGTTATGCAACGTTTAAATTATGTTAACAGTCCAGAATTTCTTATTATTTTTAAATTTGAAACTACAACCAATCATTATCAAGACTTTGTAGCCTTCAAATTAAGAATGCGTGATTTTGGCGACAGCAGTTCTGATAGTAATCGAATCACTTCCATTGTTTTTTTTTCTTGCGGGTTCTTAGCTATGTTTAATAAACATCTATTCAGCTATTAAAGACCATCATGTCTTTTCTCAGTCAGCAATATTGACTCAACTACTCACAGCAGAACTAGAACTAGAACGTTTTTAGTAGTCTACTGCTACTGCTTCTTGTGAAAGAGTTCGTCCAGGGAAGCACTGCCACCTTATCTATTTCTGCTGCCGGTTTTGAAGGGTAAGGGTGCTGTTGAAATCACAGGCACATGGGACTTGTCAACTTATGTCTCTGGGTGACGGGAACAGTGGCAGTGCCACTAAGATCTTTGCGATTGAAAGCTCTGCAACTGTTATGGACAGGAGTGTAGCTTACCACCAGAAACACGACTTGTTCGTTCCGTCACTTGATATTATAAAAAAAAAATTGTCGTGGGCTCCATTGAAGTGGGTAAATTAATTGAATTTTGGGAGTACGCCATTTTGTATCGAGCTAAATTTTAATTCAAGTTTTATTTGTCTAATACACGTGTTAACTTAACTGTTCACGTTAACTGGGTGACGAAATACTTCATTGATTTTTCATAGATGGCGCTACGGCTAAAAAGTCGTTGAAAAACGAAATACAAATATACAATAACAAGCACATAGAAAAATTCGTGAGGTCCGCTGGTTCGGTCCACAGTTTAGTTGGCATCGCGTCTGGCTCCGTTTGCTAGAAAACGTCGGTTCGAATCCGGTCGGATCGAAGGTATTTTTCTAAGTGTTTGATCTTTGTATTAATAATTATAACAAACTAGTGGAGTAATTTCACATAAAAATAATTGAATTGAAGACCTAGAAAAACCATATGAGCACTGTTAAATCAAAACACTGTAAGTGACTTTACAGTATATTGGTTTGACACCGCAGAACACAACAAGAAAGGGCCTCCGAAGTCGTCTAAATAAATAATCGAATGAAGCTTCCATAAACTTCTATTCTGATCTTATTATAAATCCGTTAGTCACTTTAACTAAACATAAAATCTAGTCCCAGTTTCGTGGACCCTTCCATTATCGAACTAAAAGTGAAGTTGTCTAAAAGTTTCCAAACTTGCACGAGAAATTCGCGTCCAAACTCAGGACATAGCCTCAGGTCAGGTGCCCTGGCACTTTAGGGTTGGTGAATTTGTACTATTTGTTGACAATTACTTTATTTACCATTTAAAACATTTATTTCATCACACATTAAAATTAGCATACAGGAAGCAAGACCGTCTAAAAAAAATTTTTACCCCCTTTAAAAAAAAGAAGGTTCTCCACCTATGTTACACGATTTGAAAACCGATCTTGAAGAATCCTTTTTTGTTGGATAGAGGATACCACAGTAGTGGTCCCATTTCAATTTGAAGAAAATATTCCACCGCTAAGGGTGGCAAACTAGGTGGTGAATCCGGTTTCGCGCACTTAACCGGTAACCGATTTCGCGCACTTAACCGGTAACCGATTTCAATAAAACTTAACCAATAGATGTAAATCTACGAACTTTTGAAGTCGGTTTTTTAGTATACTCTGTACTGATCATATTTGTATTATGATTTGCGATCTTATTGTTAACTAGCCTTGCTGCTTGGGCACCGGTTTTCATGGTATCGCCATCTCTGAGGTCTCGGGTTCGATTACCGACCTGGGCCCCGATTCAGAACTTTTCGATGTTTTAACCGAATCGTTCGATTGATTGATGATTCCGAGCTATTCAGAACGTTCCGAATTAAACGTTCGAATCGGATACGATATCGTTATCCAACAGCGTTTACGGAGGTAGTTGGTGAAGCAGGTTATAAGAACAATAAAAATCCTGTTAGATACATTTGTAAGACTTGAAAACATTTGAAAAGCCTAAAATATAGGAATAGTCTTGCATTAAAATACATTGATAAAATTGAACAAAATCCAGACTTGTAAAGGAAGAAAGAAGAAAAGAAGGTTCTTTCTTTCGTTGGATGAGGTTACCAAAACCGGCCGAGTGAAACTCCAAATGGTTGTTGTTCAGAAGATTTTTATTTTCACCTTGTAATGTCGCCAATACAATTTCACCCTATATGGGTAAGGTTCGGTCACTAGTTCCCAGAAGGGACTCGACTCCTGGAAACCGTTCCGCGAGACGAGGTTTTTCACCCTATATGAGCGTACGAAATGTCAGAAGATCCGGGTAGCAGTTCCCAAGAAGGGACTCTCCTGAGCTCTCTGTATTCTCAGATTTCTCTTCACATTAACAAAATTGTGTTCGAATAGTCACCATTCGAGGGAAAATCTTAACACCGCGATTCAGAAATAACGCCATATGGGTCAATGCCATCTAGCGGATTCTTAGGGAACTAAAAGTTAACAATCTGGCTTAAGGCCGTCTATTACATAAAGTAGGTTTGTTACAGACTTTATTTAAAATAATAAGAGATTTACATATTTCATTCTTGCTTCGTAAACTATAGGACGTTCGATAACTTTAATTCGATAGGTGTGTTCTAAATAACGTTTGTAGCCTATGCCGGTCGAGATTTAATCGTACGAGTGTGACGTCATTTCGGTTCAATTTCGAATATGACAGTTTGGCCTTCGATTCGGGTGTTGTATTTAAAAATGAAAAGAAATCGTACGACATCAAATCGAACCAGTCGACAACAGGGTTATCGTAAGGTTCTGAATTGACCCCCAGGTCAATGTAAAAAACCTAACTTTTCTATATTGTCTCGGGTGTTTGTGATACCGCCGTTGTTTTCGATTTCCATAACACAAGCGCTTTAGTTACTTACTTTGGGATCAGACCAACGTATGTGATCTTGTCTAATATTTATAATTTCTTCCAAACCACTTATTATAATAATAATTAACTAAAGTACCGGCACGCTCTGATGGCCGTTTTGACGTTTGTCACCTCATCAATTTACGTGTTTATTCTTAACTACGTCGAAGGAGCTAATTGCTGTACATTGCTGTCAATGGCGACGTGCCGTAAAATTTAAGGAATGCATTGACTAACAAATAAATGGACGACAGGTCTAATAAAAAAACCACGAAAAAAATGTCCTAAGTCAACCTATTTAAACGTAGTGACATGTAAAAGAATATGAAAAAGCTTTTAAATTGTAATATCATCGCAGTACTGTCTAATTTTGCTTGCTTCGCTGTCAGTCAAACAAACGACGACTAAAGCGTGAATGACGCTCTGTATACGATTTTAACGCCCTATAAGTTCGGACACTTTTTAGCGCGGACCCGACGTCCATATAAGTAAGTCAATGAAGGAATGTATAATTTTACGACACAACTCGGCATTTGTTTCACGAATCTCATATATCTCTCTCTCTCATATAATCTCAGTCTAATACGATCGTCACTTATGGGATCGCTGGCCAGCACAACTTCTACCTCCGGCAAACTCGCGTCAAAGCTCAATGCAAAACAAAGCAGTGTCTAATCGACGATATATTAAGTAAACATTTTTATTTTCGTTTTATTAAAACTTTATAATCAGCTATCCCTTGCAATACTAGTTGTAAGTCTAAAAAACATAGATGCGACTCGCATTTTACAATATGTTTTTCGATAATGAATTGAGATTTGACCTCACTATAATCTGACAAAAAGGCCATCATCCGTACTATATAAAGTTTTTTATTCACTATAGTTTAAACATCCTACCATAATGGATAGAATCATATTTATTTATTTACATACATATATATTTAAACAGCGGCAACTCAGCAAGGTGTATAAGCATGATACTAACAAGTATTTGATGGTATTTCGTGCAAGTCACGCGCCGGATATCGCAAAGGGAAGCATTTAGTCAGTTTCCCCTGAGTGACTGTAGTTTCCCTAACTCGAATGGCTGATGGATCACCGGTAAACGGCTTACGCAAGACGAAAGCCAGAATGACTTTGATCGTTTTGGTGGTGCGGTGGGTAATAGGCTAAATTGGTGTAGAACTTCACGTTCAAGACAAACCCATATACAAACGTATCGGAAAATATTTTTTTTACTTTCTTTATAGTACTAAGTGACGGGACGAACGGTTACCTATCAATAGTCCGAAATGACATTTTCCAGAAATAACGTTTGGTCGAATTTTCATAACCTCGAAAGTAATTTTGAGAGGAAAATGTTTTTTCTTATAAACCTAACTTAACCTTTTTTTTTTAATTATTAATACAAAGATCGAACACTCAGAAAAAAATTCCTTCGATCCGGTCGGATTCGAACCGACGTCTTCTTGCATACCGTGCCAGACGCTATACCACTAAGCCACGGAACGAACCAACGGACCTCACGAATTTTTCTATGTGCTTGCGTCGTGTCTTTGTATTTGGTTTTTCAACGACTTTTTAGTCGTAGCGCCATCTATGAGAAATCTATGACAGATTTATCACCCAGTTAGTACCTTTACAGCTACCAGTCCTGGCGAGAGATGTCGCTATTCACTGTATTAATTAATTTTTTCTTATTGAATTGATATTCAATTATTTTTTGTGAAATTACTCCACTAGTTTGTTATAATTATTAATACAAAGATCGAACACTCAGAAAAAAATCCTTCGATCCTTTTTTTTAACCTAACCGAACCTAATCGTATCTTTGCGATAAACATCAAACATATCCTGAAAGAACAACAGTTTCGTTATAATTCGGTTTTCGGTGTAATGCAAATTCGAACAAACGTTATTTCGGGAAAAAAAATTCGAGTGTGATAGGTTACCGAAACGAACAAGTCGTGTGACTGGTGGTAAGTGACCCCTGTCTCTAATAGTTGCAGTGTCAGAGCTTTAAATCACAAAGATTTGAGGGGCACTGCCACTGCGCCCGTCACCCTGAGACATTAGTTGACAAGTCTCGACTCGGTCTGTACGTAATCAACGACTATTCAGTATACCCATTTCAAAAAACAATGTATCACAAAATAATCCTCTATATAGGATGTGTGGGTATTACCTATAATGAAATATGTACTAATTGTGATATCTTTAACTGCAGTGTCCCAGCATTTAAGAGGTCACTGCTAGCATTAATGTAAAGTGAATAGCATATTCTCATTATCTCTATTTTTTTTATTTCTCTCGATTTTTTTTTTTATGATTGATTTAGTGTCTGTTTAAGTATATCTAAATGTTTTAAAATGAATGTTGAGCACAGTAATAATTGGGCACAGATATGCCTGTTGTATTAATTTTTAAGTGTTTTTATTTTCCTCACTTTCTGTATCTGATGTCTGTACATTGTGCCATAAATAAAAAATAAAAAAATAAATAAATAAGTCCCATGTGCCTGTAGTTTCACTGGCACCCTTTAAGCGTTTGCGCATTACGTCCGATTAGTAACAGTTCCGAATCCGAGAAACGATTGTCCGAAATGTCAGAGGGATCATTATATCTCTAGTGTATTTGTATTTTCTCGGATGCGCATCGGACTTAGTACACTAGCGACATCCGACGTGGGTACGACTCTTTTACATTTGTGTAATCTTGGATTCGAAACGAATACCAATGGGACGCCATGCGCAAACACGCTTACCCTTCGAAACCGGAACGCACACATTAATGCTTGGTAGCAGAAATATGTAAAGTGGCAATACATTCCAAACGTACTCTTTCACAAAGAGCTCTACTGCTCAATATATGTCTGTTTAGTAAACAGACGGATTTTGATTACTGATTTTGATACCAAGTAACAGGACAAAGAAGGCGTGTGCCTGCTCGTAAGCGACACGCCTATCCTTAACAGTTGCTGTGCCACTCATAGTTTCAAATCCCTCACTCTTAGATACAAAGTTGATCTTTACTTTTCAAAACTGAAACGCAGTAATGTTCACATTAACTTTTCTTTGGCGGCGGAAATAGGGAAGGTGGCAGTACGTCACTGGACGAACTGTTTACTACTTCATCGACTAAGGATGCAGCGACCAAGCGCGAACAGTTGCAGTACCACTCATATCGTCAAACTGCTCACTCTGAGATACAAAGTTGACAAGTTCCACGTGCCTGTAGCTTCACCTTTCAAAACTGCAACGTAATAATGCATATATTACTGTTTCAATTCTGTCTTAAGAGTTCTAATGCTACTTCGTAGATTAAGGATGCAGTGGCCAAGAGTGAAACGGAGTTAGATACAAATTTTCATACATTAAATTGAACGTTACAAAATATTCCGTGCAACTACAAATGCCAAGAATTCGTAGCAGTTTGTATAGATAGTCTCGCGAGGACGCTTGAACTAATCAAACTCAATGACATTTAGTAGACGCGACCCAGAAACTAATATCTAGCTTCGTGGTTTGCCAGATTCCCGTCAAGTGATATACGTTACAAAATGACAAGGGATGAACACCTCGTAATTGCCGACGAAAATGATTTTTTGCAACTTTATGCGTCTTTTCAAATTCACATAACATTGTCTCTGATTTTTTAAAAAGCAATACCACTGTAAAAGCAATGAGTTTCTTATATTGAACATTTATATGAACAACAACATACTATACAGAAAACGAAGGTCATCGGCATAACTCGTAGAATACGCAAGCTGAAGTGACAGTGGACAAGCCATATTTGTCGAAGAACAAATTCTTGAAAGAAGACCGTGACTCAGCAAACGTATCACCAATTACAGGTTTCTTTGTTTTTAATTAAATGGACTTCCTTTTGACCACTACCTAGCTCTGAAGCAAAGATAGGATCTACGATGAAACGAACTCGCCCAGAAGATGCTTATTCAGTCGCATCTTAAAAATACTGGGATTGTATGTGCTTGGAAACACAGCCGCAGGCAGGGAATTCTATTCCTGAGCTGTGCGAATAATAAAAGGTGATGAAAAGCGCTTAGTATGCCTGAAGAGAATATCGAGCAAGTAAGGACGATATCCCATCGTACGTCTGGATGTCCGATGGTAAAAGGAGCAATCTGAAGGAGCTAATGAGCACACTCACCGAAATATATTCTGTAGAAAACCGACAGACAGGCGACTTTACACAGGGCTAAACTATGAAATTTAAATTCGAGCTTATCGTCGCCAATAAGTCTCCTAGCTCTGCATTCAATCGAATCAAGAGCCTCAAGTTAATACTTCACTAAGCTATCCCACAGAATGAGTTACATTATTGCCACCGTATGAAGTATATTTATTTTCCCGATATTTCAGTACTGTTACACGTTCCATAGTCACTAGTTGATTGGCCAGCCGCAGATGGCAGCTTTAAAAACAGACATAATTATGGTTATCCTCTTTCCGTTCTATGAAGAACTCATACCGTGTTAAGAAACCTGAAATTAGTGATTATAATATTAAGTCTTAAAATGTATAAACTTACAGACGCCTTTCGGCCAGATGGAGTGACGATCTACGAAAGGCTGGCTAGCTAAGGACGCGACTGGAGACCCCTCTTCCTTAGCTAGCCAGCCAGTCAGCCACTCCAGTAGATTGATAATGGTCTATACTATTTAAATGGTATGGAGCCCTTAGCCTACGGAGAGACGTTGTCTGTCTGTATGTTCTACTGTCTTTATAATGAGGAGTGCTCAGAGGAACTTTTCGAACTGGTGACACCGTCTCGTTTCCATCATCGCACCTCTCGCCAAAGGAGAAGAATCCGTCCCCACATCTTAGATGCCTGGCATTGTCAGACCACGGTCTGTCAGATCTCGTTCGTTTCTTCCTCGAACCTGCAAGATGTGGAATGATCTTCCTCCTGGAGCATTTTTTTTTTGCTCTGAGACACGGGGTTCCACAAAAAGAGTGTCAACAGGGTTCTCAAAGGCTGGTAATGTTGCAAATGTGTAAGGGTGACGATGACCACCTCCCATCAAGTGAGCCACTTGTCTGCATGTTTGACTCCTTCTTTACATAAAAAATATTTAAATAAACCTCAGTTAGTAGCAGTAGCTCCTTGTGAAAGAGTTCGCCCAGGGAAGTACTGTCACCTTACCTATTTCTGCCGCCAAGCAGTAATGTGAGCATTACTGCGTTCCGGTCTCGAAGGATAAGAGTGAAATCACAGGCACATAGGACTTTTCAACTTATGTCTCAGTGGTGCAGTGGCAGTGACCCTGAAATATTTGCGTTATAAAGCTCTGAGCGGGACTGCAACTGTTATGGACAGGCGCGTCGCTTACCACCAGGTGCATGACTTGTTCGTCCCGTCACTTGATATCTAACACACCGCCCTTCGCAGCGGAGATGCTCATGTCGGTGTAGCGCCCACCTGGAATGGTGAACTTATTTCTCCACATCTTTTATCTAGTTTATGGAACATTTCCTCGGCCGTCCCCATACATCGCTACATTGTAATACGACAAAATTGTAACTACCCACCTACAGTTGAACTATGAAACGTGTCGACCTCTTCTATAATTGGCTGCATTGACCTACGGCCTTATTAATTCTGGCCTTAATGTAATAATTACACAGTTATTGACCATTTAATGCGGCAAAACTGCTGATTCATTCATACTTTTTTGTATCGTAAACATATGCGGGTGTTCTGAGAGACGACGGTCTGTTTTATTACGTTAGCTGAATGCGGGTTAAGAACTTGACAAGTTTTTGAGAAGCTCTGTGAACAGACATGGAAATTTTCTCACGATGTTTTCCTACTCCATTTATGCACCAATAACTGGTCTCAAATTTGACACTTCTCTGTGTTATGATATGAGTACCAGAGCAACAAAACCATCCAGGCCAAAACCAATTTAGAAAAGGTTGTTTTCCAAATTTAACTTACCGGATCTCACCCAGCCAGCACCCACAGTTCACATCGCTAAGACACCGGGACCGTCTAAATAATAAATTATAGCATCCATTGGACAGTAAGTTAAAATATACAAGCAAGGTACTTTAGAAGCTTATATACTAGAAACTAGAACTAAAATTAACTTATATGAACACAAATGGGTCCCCTCGGGAAGGTGCCCAAGATGCTGGCAGTGGTCCCCCTTTATACAGCTATGGTAATGAGTTGGGTACGGTAGCTGCTGGCCCTTCCCAGACAGTCTGTTATTTTCTTGGTTAAAACTTTGTACAAATGCAGGGCACCGGGACCACACGGGCAAAGGCTTCTCACTCAAATGGATGCAAATAGGTAGTAACATCAAAATATAAATAAAAAACAAAAAAACCATATCGATAAAGTTGTGGTGGTAAGCGTCACGCCTATCCATTTGCAGTGCCACTCAGAGCTTTAAGTCGCTAATAATATCTGAGGATCATTGCCCTTGCGTCCATCACAATGAGACATAAGTCGATAGGTTCTACGTGCATGTAATTTCACCAGCACCCTTGCCCTTCTAAATCGGAACCTGGCGAAATAAGGTTTTTTTATGTTATCTGTTTTCTTGATTCTCTATCAAAGTCCCTGGAATTGACATAGCATAACTAAGCTACAAACTACAACTACAAAGCGCATATATCAGACCTATTTATTCCTCTTTTAGGTCAATACGTAACCTAAATCTAGTACATTTGCGCACACAAGTGCGACCCGTTCGATAGAGACCTGTTGCGCCACGCACGGAGGCCGATTGTACGCCTCGTATTACAGTTTTCATACCGAATTCGTGTTCAATTGTTTATCGTATGTACATAAAGAGCCCTGGTAGCCTAATGATTTCACGTACCGCCTCTCAATCAGAGGCAGCGGGCATATGACACTGAGTTTCTTGGTATTTATATAATTAGTATAATATTTTTACGTGCTTGAATTTTTAAAATCTCAAATGGGACTTTAGCGTTTAATTCCACACGAAACGAATTACCCCGAAATGGGGGCAAAACAATGCCCTGGGGTAACATTGCAAAACACACTTCCCCGTATTGTCCGTGACCAACAAACCAATATACGATGACCTCCAGTCTTTAATACTTATGCCTAGTGATGTAGTAACAAATGAAGCATTAAGGGGGGTGGAGAAGGTCTTGTCGACCTAAATAAGATCTCTCTTAACTTAGGATGATGTCACATCAAGAGGCCCTCCATAAAATTAGGTCACAGGTCTACAAAAAAATAAAAATAATATATTCATTTGACATCACAAATACAAACAGCAATATGACTAAATTTCTAAAAACAAGCTTACGCTAACGCTAACTTGACTGTATGTTTTAATATTTCTACATGTTTTATATTATGCATTGCGAACTTCATGTCATGCCAGAAAGCATTGTGCATGGTTACAGTTGATCCCACATTTCTTCGCTGCAGGGGCAGCGGAGAGGTTATGTCGGCTAAAACCCCACGGTGGCCTTCTCGGGTGCTCTATTGGGAGGTATCCGGACTCGACTTTGCGCACCGGAACCCCCAAGCACCTAGGAGGAGCTACGTCCTCCCCATCTCCTCACGACGAAGCGGGCCACTTCGCCCCGTTCCTAGAAAAATGCCTTATTGTGCAAAAATGATAGCTGTATCAAAAAATGTTACAAGGAACTCTACCCCTCTTTTGGATAGGTGGTTAAAAACAAACAGAGATTTCCCTACCCCAGTATGCTTCAGACTTTACCATTTCACCCCAACGAGAGGGATGGGGAAAAGGAAACTAGCGACAGAGAAATATTATTAGAGCAGGCAGGCTAGAATAGTTTTTTCACCAAGGTCATCTTTATATTGTACAATAGAAAACAATTACATTATTTATACAAGCCGAGTTACGTGTCATACAAAAACTGTTTATAAATTGAAGCTTTATATTTAAATGTCAAAAATATATAATAGAATAGAATATCATATATTTCTTGTATGGTACAATAAAAGCATATAGAACGTACGACACAAGAATTCCTAGATTTCAGAACGAGGTGCTGAGGTACATTTCCACCGGCGAGGCGAGAGGTTTGAAATTTGTATGGAATAATTTCAATTATCTCCTAGCGCATCTTCGGATTGACGTATGTAGATGTATATTATTGAACCGTATTGCTGCCTGTATAGAATTATTAACTCTATAACGGAAACACGATTCACCTGTAACTTCGCGTGTCTCGGATACGAATATTAACAATAACAATAATAATTTAAAATTTTTATTGAATTGATATTCAATTATTTTTTGTGAAATTACTCCACTAGTTTGTTATAATTATTAATACAAATATCGAACAATCATAAAAAATTCCTTCGATCCGGCCGGATTCGAATCGACGTCTTCTAGCTTACCGTGTCAGACACTATACCAACTAAGCCACGGAACGAACAGGCAGACCTCACGAATTTTTCTCTATGTGCTTGCGTCGTGTCTTTGTATTTGGTTTTTCAACGACTTTTTAGTCGTAGCGCCATCTATGAGAAATCTATGAAAGATTTATCACTCAGTTAGTACCTTTACAGCTACCAGTCCTCGCGAGAGATGTCGCTATTCGCTGTATTTTAAATTTTTATTGAATTGATATTCAATTTTGTTTTTTTGTGAAATTACTCCACTAGTTTTTTGTAATTATTAATACAAAGATCGAACACTCAGAAAAAAATTCCAGAAATATTTTTTTCTGAGTGTTCGATCTTCATATTAATAAATATATCAATAATAATTGTTTATTTCAGTGCGTCGACCATAGTAGAAAATACAATTCATATTATTTTAAAACATCTAATAACTTTTAGAATAAAAAAAAATTAAAAATATTCCAATGGCGATTTTTTCATTTTTTGACATTCCACCAGATGCAAAATGGAAAATGGAGTCCAAATGTGAAGGAACCTACTGCAGTGTTGATACAATCATTGCCCTAGTCACCTCCACCCTGCATGCGTACAAGATGCCTCTTCACGCCTCGTTTGAAGGACCCCATACCGCAAGACGGAGGGAATACGTACCCTGGAAGGGAGTTCCACTTCTCAACTGTGCGACAGAGGAAAGTGCCACCAAACCTTTTAGTTTGCGATGGAATACGGTTAGTTGTAATATTGTGAGGTGCCTACGACTTAAGATTTTAAAAATAGATGGATTTTCTGCATATAATTTCAAAGTGAAAAAAAACTTTCATAGATTTCTCACAGATGGCGCTACGGCAAAAATCAAGATCTGCAACAAACACACAGAGAAATTCGTAATGTCTGCTGGTTCATTCTGAAGCTCAGTTGGGAGAGAGTCGCTGGTTCGTGTCCAGCCAGATTGAAGGAAGTCTTTGCATTCCATCATTGTATTAATAATTATAACAAAGACCAATAAAAGTCATGCCCAACAATGTGACATATGTATAATAAACATTGATTGAAATCATGGGAGTTAAGTTATCTAAAGTTTACATGTTTTGTTAGTATAGACATACCAAAATCCCAGGGATTCATATTACCATATCAACGCGTATGAAATTAAGCGACGAATAAAATGAATATAGACATATTCAGTTTTATTTATGTGTTTAATTATAATAATTACAATGTATATACACACGGACTGACTATAAAGTACCTAATTATTCTCTCAGAAGAAGGAAACAAATTGGCAATCGATAGAAACCGCCAATATTTGATAACGGCAATGGTTCCTTTCCTATTGTTTGTCTTGTCTTGTTTTCATTCTGTGTGAAAGAGACAGCAAATACTTTGTTCTACAGCGAAATATGCGTACAAAGCTCTCTAGTAAAATCTTTCACTGAGCAGGTACGCCTATAAAACACAACTGTAATACTATTTTGAGACAATAATTTGCAGATTTCATTAAATAATACAAATATTTAAATAAATCAGTTCCGAGAAGTTCTAGGATTTGTGGAAGGGAATATCCGCATTATTATTTACGTTACTGAAATTTTAGGTTATTTAATGCAAATTTCGATCACGGATAATAAGATGATGGTGATTATGAAAAAATGGATACAAAAACCACTTTAGGTTGTCTTGCGAAACAGCGCATGTTTATTGGATATGATTTCAAAGAGCCCATACGCAATCACGTAAGCGACGTAAGTCCCCAATGAGGCCCTAAGGGATATTTTTGTCGTAATACGCAATCGTTCTAAAAGCACATGGCTACGACCCAATTACTATATGCTTAAATCAAAGCAGTCTTCTTTAAAAAAAACTTCGTGCAAACTGATCTTTCTTACCATTATTTTAAAGTTCCATTTAAAAGTTCTCGTTGCAACAACAATATTTAAAATGTGTGCTAAACTTTAAAGGATAAGGTTGATAATTCAATGTGAATTTGTGATGGGGATTATGTATAAATCAATCGATCGATAGACAGCGATCGGTGCGTATGCTTGCCGATGATCAAACGTGCTATTTAAAGCCAGAGTGTTTTGGCTTTCAATGAAAACTGTTCTTTACTAGAACATTGGACATTCGAAAAATACGTATGTGAGTTCAACAGAAAGTGAGCAATGTTTAAATCATAATAAATTAAATTAAGAGCAGCTACGATATGATTGTAAATAAAATAGGACTCAATATGGAGCCTTGAAGTATACCTCTTTTGATATTTTTTGTTCCAAAAATGTGGTTGAATCCATCGAATTTTGTAGTTCAACTTATTGTGTCCGATATTGCATACGTTGAACTGACGAACCATTTTAATAGCGTTGTATGAAATCCATAATAATACAGCATAATATACAACAACAACAACGTAATGGTAATGCAATCAAATCCTCTACAAAAGTTCAACCACCATCTAACATGGTCGAAAATATTAATTATGAGCATACTTTTAATACTATCACTATTATATAGGAAGAGAATTTAGGCCATAGTCAATATAGATTTGATTTAAAAAAGTCCAGGGGTTCCCAGAATGTCCCGCAAACGTATTTCCAACTAAACTATCGCTGCTCTACTAGTAGCCATGTGTCTTAAATCCGGGTAGGACGATTTGCAATACGTGATTCACATCTAAACACTTTCAAATCACTACAATCTTCTTTACATCTTTCGACAGGCGTGGGATTATATCTAATCGCCCCGTACACCAATAACGAAATGTATCTGGTATTTTCGTGAGCATTTTCGTTTAACTACACGTTATCGACAATATTTCAATAATTTTGGGACAGTGATTTTTAGTGATAAAAAAGTACATGCAAGTAATCAGTAGTAATAGAATGTGATAAGGGCGTAATTAACAAGGTATCACACTCGTGCTTTGTAATTGCTTATTGAGCTACCAATATCATTGTGCCAAATAGTGACCGTATCCGCCAAATTGTGATAGTCTAACTGTTGTGATTTTTTTAAATTCTGGTACGGAAGATTGAAAATCGAAAACGAAACCTCTGCTAAGAGTAAGGTGACTCAAAGACGGCATTGTAGGTCGAGAGCCCTTTACGCGGACCAATTACACTTCTTCTTTGTTACCTTTGCTCTCCGTTATCTTGGTTCCGCTCTTGTTACCTTTGTATCGTACTAGGTTCTGTTCGTGACTTCGTTCGTGTTGAAAATAACAGAATACAGGCACTAATTATCTATCATCTAAATTCATTTAAATTCTGTTAAGGCGTTTCAGTGTGATTGAGAAAGAAACATCCAAACGTACGTCCATTAACCTAAACCATTGCAATTTTTTTTATATTTTCAAGATTTGAGAAGTCATAAAGGTCTTGTGATCATAATTAAATCGAATCATTTTTAAGGGAATCCAGAAAGTAAGTAGCATTGTTTTCTTAGACATAATCACAAATATTGCAGCTTTAAAGCGATTTATAATCAGCTTATGGTTACAACGAATTCTTCTTTTTAGACAACCATGCATCTTCTGATTATCCATTCTACACACAGTATTCACCTAAATAAATAAACCTAAATAAACCTCTGTTGCTAGCCGAAATAAAAATGCACATACAAAGTGTGTAATCACATCATGCCATGACGTAACCCGCTGAAGTGGTGGACGGTGACGTAAACAGGACGTTCCCCACTCTGCCGCAATCAAATTAATATGGAGTATAGTAGGGAAATTTTTCACAGCATATGCATAATGTAGAATAGGTTATTATTATGCATTGGCTAGCTATCAATATTTCTGTTTCTTTTTAAGGTGTAAAAATTGGGGGTAACAATGTATAAATGTAGTAGGCGTTTCAAAACGTGCAATAACGAACTAAGTGTCTATACGGATAAGGTAGAATTTGATTTGTACAAATCGCACTGATTACATCCAAACTCCATTTTAGTTGAGACTTGTAATAGTGACGTAACTATGTACTTAAATTTCTAGTATTTTTAGTAAATCAATGTCTATTTGATACGAGAATAAAAATACCTACTTGGGATCCGTTGTTACGTGGCGTTCGAATCGACCTATTTCTGTTGAGCATCCAATTTGAGGTCACGAGTACGCAGTAGACTTATTGTAATTGATAGTTTAGCTTCAGTTCATGGTTTTTTGTCTCGGTTCTTACTTCTCAAGTTCCTCTCCACCAGTGTCTGGCAAAATGTCATTGTAACTAACCATAGCAAAATGAGGTTGATATACAATACTCGCAAAAAAAGATCTATAAAGCACAATTTGCAAAATATTATTTATAAACCTCATTTTGCAAATATTGTCTATCTACTTCATTTTGCAAACAAAGTCTATAAACCTCATTTTGCAAAATTAGTTTATAATTGTCCCATTTTTAACAGACTTCAAAAAAAGGAGGAGGTTATACTTTCGGATGTATGTATGTTTTATGCTAGAAACCTAGTCCGCACACGCTAAGTGAGGCAAATTGAAGCGCTCCCAAAGGGCCTACCCGAGCGGGCGGACCTTCAGTGCTCAAGGTCAACTTGCACCGCGAACAGCTCCAGAATTTTAGCTAAAAATGACGAAATGTGCGGTAAATGAGTGTAAAAATACGTCAGACAATCATAAAATAGATACTAACACTACATTCCACAAGGAAGTAACGCGTTTCAACTTGTATGTTTATATAAATATTTACTAAAACCGAAAATTAACCTACTACTAAAACTAGCCTACATGAATTTGATTTTTGCCTCACTTGTGACAGTTCGTTTGATATGAAACTATCATTCAATGCGTTATTATTCTAAGGTTTTATGTATGTTTTCAGAAATCTCCGTCAATTGTGGACCGATTTTGAAAATTAATTTTTTGTTTGAATGGGTGCACTCTCGTGGTGTCACCAAGTCAGAGTCTGATGAGGGGGTCTCATGGAAATTAAAGGAAAACCTCAAATTGAAAATTCTTTTGTTTGAAAAAGTATACTCTCGAGGTGATGCTGTTCTGGATTCGTTTCAGTTATTTTCCACAAATAAAAGCTGACTTTTCACTTGACACAATACACGTAATCAACAAATCACCGTCACTATGACATCCAGAAAAGAAAATATAAAATGCACAAAGGAGTCCGTAACAGTCCCATTGTCACCAAGAAGTCAGAATTTGATGAGAGGATCAAGGAAGCAAACTTTGTTAGGTCGGTCTTGATTTTTTTCAATAAAAACGTTACAATTACGAAAATTTAGTTTATAAACCACATTTTGCAAATGATCTTTATCTATTTCATTTTGCAAATATACTTTATAAACTTCATTTTGCAAATATAGAACGTTAATTTTACAATATTGTTTTAGTCAAGGTAAAATGTTTTGATACCGGTATCTATCCCCACTGGCCGCGCAAGGATCGCGATAAACTAATTTCAAAAGGTCTACTACATGTATTCTCTGTACTATACCTTCACATATTATGCGGCGTATGTATCGCTAAGCAGAAAATATGATGGATTATCCTTTTTCATTTGTGGAGCGAGAAATTCACCCGTGAAATTTGGCTATGAAGCTATGATATCGCCTTGACTATTATATTTGATCAAAAAAGGTATATATTCAATAGGAGATGCAAATAAGCAAGGGCTGTTAGTGTTTCTAAGCTCGAGTCCCACCATGCATTTACTATTTAGTCTTTTTGTAATCATGTTTACTAATGTTGAATAGTTTTAAAGGTGAAGAAAAATCATCTTGAAACCAACAAGTCTGAGAAGTTTTTGACTCTTCAAGGATGTGAGAAGTCCGTAACAAAGACAATGCCTACACCCACACCTTACACAAGTCTAAGACTAAGTCGTGTCTTTGTGGCGAAGTTTTGTTATCAAAAATATGTTATCTTGTGAATAAACAAGGTCTTCTTAATCTAGTCTTCTTTCAGGTATTTTATTAGGATGCCTTTTTCTGGTAATGGGAGAAATCTTCAACAGATCCCCGAAGAGAAATTCGGGTTATATATGATTTCTACTCACTAAAACCCACCGGTAGTCTTCCTCCGTGCGTATTGGGATGAATCGAAATCTCCCATGGAGTACGGTTGTATTGTGTGATTCTACTCATGCACCGTACATACCCGAAAGGGCAATGTTTCTGGTCCCTCTCACTCCACATTCCTGCTGGAACCTGCACAGTTTCGTGCGACCATCACACTTTTAATTACAGTAGAACTCCTTGTGAACTCCTTCTGCCGCCAAGCAGTAAAATAAGCTAATTGCTGCGTTCCAGTTTGATAGGGTAAGGGTGTTGGTGAAATTACAGGCACTTGAGATTTGTTAACTTATGACTGACTGAATTTATTCCGAATCCGAGACTAAACAAATCGAGAAAACTTGGACCCACTTCGGATGTCACTTGTACGCTAAGACCAATTCGAATTCGAGGAAATACGAATATCGCTTGTATATCTAGAGATAAAGATCCTTGTGATATTTCGGACCGTCGCTTCTCGGATTCGGAACTGATAGTTAATATGTAAAACCTGTTCCAATCCATTGTCAAACCTGATTGGTTAAAATTCTAAGACAATCACTCAATAAATCGAATAAGTAATACTTTCACGTATATTTCGAAGATTTCAACTTGATATCTCATCACTTTTTCCAACAATATTTATTTTAATAGCATCGTCAAATTGTATTTGAAAAATGGTAGTCCTAAAGTGAGGTTATTTTTCATCTATACATCTATGACTTGTCTATGGTTGCATAGTGCTGTACGAAAAAAACATTCGGTTCATTCAATTTAAGTTATTATAATCGAATAAAATTAAGATTTCAGAAATTTCAAATATGCTTATTTAGGTTATGT
>NW_020655928.1:38118-51644 GCF_003589595.1 Hyposmocoma kahamanoa
AAAATATAAGAATGTAAGCTACATCCAATTACTTGCCGATTTTTGCCTCGAAAGTAGCTAAAGCTTGCATTTTCTTTTGAGAGTGTTAGACGGCTTTGAATTTCTTACTGGAGGTGGTGATATTTGTAAGGAAGGATACCGTATCGACCCTACATTGCGACAATCCCTGTCGTTCCAAGTTGTCTATGTACTGTTTTTTTTGTGTGTGAGAAATAAACTGTATTATCTATCTATCTATCTAACGCTTTTGTAGCAACCCGTATTTGTAGGCATGGCAGGGGTACTTGTAAGTTGAAATTTCACACCGAGATAGTTGCTTCGACTGTACCAAGCACGAGTCCCGTCATGTATGGAGTACTGCTGCCACCCTATAGGATGGTTCTGCGAAATACCAACTAGGCACACTGGATTCACTAGAAAAACGTTAAGAGGCTTATAGGTGACTTGGATTTAGTAGAGGCAAAGCTGCAGAGCCTTGAACACCGCCGTAAAGTTATCTGCTTATCAGAATTTTACAAGATTTATCACGGAGAGTGTGCGATGGAAATGCAGGAGTTCTCCATTTCATCACCGTGGGACTAGACGTAGGCTGGGGTTCCAAACCTATGTTGTGGATATTCCAAAGATTCGCACGAAGCGTTCCGCTTCTACATTTATATGGCGAAAGGTGTGTAATACCCTGCCAGCAGACTTGTTCCTCGAACGCTGTAACTTGGACCTTTTCAACGCGAGGGTGAATATTATTCAAGTGTGCATGTTACATCGTTGACCTCAGCGTCGCTTTCCATCAGGTGAGATGGAGGTCAAATGCGCACTTATTTACTTAAGTATAAAAAAATTGAGTCAATAGACAACAATAAAACTTATTCACTACATCAACACAGATAAAATGTTAATCTTCAAGTACACATAATGAACTTACAGTTAACGTGATAATTGACAATTAATTTGAAAATTAATCTACACAAACTATAAACTTAAAAGCAATGTAATAGACATTTGGTGTCATTTGTAACAAAGAAATTTGACATATATCTTTAGTTGTGCCCCAGTTTATCTGGCAATCTATCTCACCACCGCACTACATGTCTTTCAACCCTGATGTTGGTGAAATTGTCGCGCAAAACGACGGAGCCATAGATACAAAAGTTGAAGTTGAAGTTTTTGAAAATTTAAAACCATTGAAAACCAGCGTCACAACCTAGCCTTGGCTGTGACTTTAACTGAATGGGATCCTTTTGTACACGCCACAGCCGCACACATGTCAGTATAGTATTATGTAACTTGTTGTTTAAATGTTTTTTACGTTGTTTTTTTGTGTTATTTCTGTTCTAGCTATATTAGTCCTTGTTTTTGTGTTTTTTTTTTATAATGTGGCGTTACAATAAATGGTTTCTATTTCTATTTCTATATTTCTATAAGTTGAGGTCTTTACACTTGCATTACAAAGTTAAATCCATTTACGGTTGCCAGATGGTATCCTGAAGAAAGACATGTTCTTTTCCAGTTATTACACTCTTGTCGTCCTTTGCCTGCTTAAGGTTCTCCGTTTCAATACTGTTTTATTTACTTCCCAATATGATTTTGAGGACCATTTATGAGGACTGACAATTCGGCTTTTACCTTTGCCTTGTGCATTTTGACGTTTCTGGATTTTTGTGGATATCGACAAAGGCAAGCTAAAGTGTAAATTAGGAACGTCCTGCGTCCGTTTTCAGGAGTCTGACAAGTCATTTTCATTTCTTTAAAAAAGGCTAGTTTAGCTCCACAAGGAGCTCTAACTGTTGCAAGAACGAGTTCTTCCAGGGAAGTAACGCTCACTCACATTATTGCGGTGTCACATTCCGGTTTTGAAGGGTAAGGGTGCTGGTGAAATCAAAGATGCATGGGACTTTTCAACTTATGTCTCAGGGTGCCACTCAGATCTTTCCAATTCAAATTTCTGAGCGACACTACAAGTGTCATTGACAAGCATGTCGCTTACTACCAGGCCCATGACTTGTTCGACCCGTTACTTGATATCATAAAAAACTGCGGTTTTTTAAACTACCAATTTTAGTCACAATCAACCAAAATCCTCTTTTTATTCTGACATCTGGCAACTCCACGTCTACAAACATACCCAATATACCCATCTACTTTTTTAAACATTTGCTAAGGCACATCGTAGATTACGGTTAGTTGGGGTGGTTAATTAACTAACTTACCACCATAAATTAGCTTGAAAGCCTCGAGCCTGAGTAAACGATATGAATTGCTTTCACGTGTACCTGTACTCCGTGTGTTGACCCATGAAGAAAATACTCATGGCGGAATAGAATTTTATATTAGGTGACTCAGGTTTTCATAGTGTCGCTATCTCTGAGGTCCCGGCTTCGATCTGAGTGTTTGTGTGTTTGTGTGTGCTTTAAACACATGTGCTTTAAGTACTCACTTTGGGAATAGAGTAACTTATGTGGTGTTGTCTAATATGTTGTAATGTTTATGTCTGTAGTATAAAACAGAGTTCTTACAATTATAGGACATACGTGGGAATCCGATCTGCTTGCTACGTTCACCGAACTTCACGTCCAGGGAGTTTGGTGCACTTAGCAAGTATCATGTAATCATTTCATTCACGTAATTAATTCAATTCATTCATTCATTCATTCATTTTTTTATGATTTTCGTATTGACAGTAGAATAGATGGCTTGTAAATGTACTAACTAAATGGACTGTATATTGTCTGCAATAAATGATTTTTATTTTTATTTATTTATTTCTTAAAAATTAAAATATTATTTTCTACATATATTCTTTTCTTTTTAATGAATTTCTGGCGTCGAGCTCTACGGGCTTACTGAAAATCAGCGCTGTGGTAAAGCTACTGCAGTATATGCTGAGATAAGTCCCGTGTTGGCATGACGCTACAACACAGGCCATACTATTGTCTACTGTGCATCATTGTTTTAGTTTTACTTGTAATTATAATTCATATACCTACTTATTTGTATGTAAACTGTTTTAGTGTGGTTTTGTGTTGTTGTATTCGTGCCAATAAAATTATGTCTATGTCTACATAATTTTTCTTTCTACACAAAACCAGTCAATAAAACAATTGTATATATGAAAGATTATTTTTTACTAAATATATCTTTTTCCCTAATTCTTATTCCTATTTCTTATCTTATATGTAAGATACTAAATAATCTGTTAAAAGTTACATTAAGTTGATTGAATATCACGCTGTTTTACTATCATGATAGTCAATTATTTTCGTGAAATTACTCCAGTAGTTTGTTTTAATTACTAATACAAGTTCGAACACTACAGGAAATTCTTTGGATCCGGCTGGATTCGAACCAGAGCTTTCAGCACACCGAGCTTGACGCTCTGACAACTGAGCTACGAAACGAAATAGCAGACCTAACGAATTTTTCTACGTGCTCTAAATTTTTGTAAATCTTATGAAAGTTTTTCGTCACTCACGGTGCGATTAGTGTGCAATCTTTGAATTAATAATTATAGTCTTTAATAGGCTTTGAATCCTTTATTCAACACCTTGTACACTTTTTCGTAATTTCAAAAGATATTTATGAAGTAATATATCTTTTTATGTTTATTACTATTATTAAATCGCGACAAAAATGTGACATTACATACAAAATGACCAAAATTCATGGAACATTGTTCTTGCGACCTCAGAGGAGTCCCGATTCTCCCGATGCTAAAAGTTGTTCACTTCAATGAACTTGACCTTAAAATTTTGTTGAACCTAATATACTGAATATTTTTTTATTATAAAACTTCTTACTATATCTATCCTCATACAGGTATGTTACAGGTAACATCGTTATAGAATACTTTATTTATTTTAGGTTTAGGATTGTCTAACAACACGTTAGTTTCTTTCTCGAACATGCAAGACACGAAAGAAAGAAAGAAGAAAGAAAATACATTTATTTGTTTACCACAAACGGCACCAACAACAACAACAAACGACAACACGAAACAAAATAGAAAAAAAAAGATAATCAAAACATTCAAACGTGAAACATAAATCAATCATTACAAAACAAAATCAGAAACCAAAAAAAAATAAAACAAAAAAAAAGGTTGAATGACCTCTTTGCTGAAGTATTTTCATTGCGCTATGAAATGGTGTCTTCAAAAAGCGAAAGAACAAGGCTAAGGCTACAATGCAGCGACCCGAAGGTCTGGGCCTCCGATTCGATTTGGCGCGCTGGCGTCAACTATGTAATATTGGGCTCAGACACGATTTCGTCCAGCTCTTGGTTTTTTCGGATCCTCCAGCTATCATCTTCTCTCTGCGTCGGTACCAGACTATTACGAAAGATTTTCCTTTCGGAGACAAGAGGCTTGTTTCGTCTCTCAGAGTTAACGTCCAAGCGTCGCGACCAAGGATCACAAGGACAAGAATCTTAGTCTTCCAGCGCATAATCTTGGACATCAATAATCTGTGGAGAGCTGCCGCACATCTTATGGCTCCCTGAATAAAAACTAAAACTGTTTATTTATTCATTTATTAAGCCTTTTAAGCTGACTTACAAATACTTTTTACATTACAATTTTACATTGCATTTTAATTTTTTACATTTTTCTTTTAACTCAACGTACCTCTTGGTATAAGCTTCCTCCAGCTCTTTCCAGTGCGCTCTATCAAGAGCTTACTCTTCTCCAACATGGACCTGTAGTTAGCTCATCCTCCCATCTTTGATGTTGACGCCCTATGTTACGTTTTCCATCACGTGAATACCATTTATACCACCATTGCTGACTTCTTTGCTCCATTTTTCCGGCCCACGCAAGAGATGCCCTGTCCATCTCCATTTTGCCTAATCTACCTTTGACAGCAAATCGATTACCTTGGTTCGTCTTCCAGAACTGTCACTCCTGACTTTTTTAATTTTTCTCAAAAACTTTTTCTTAAAATCTATAGCTATGTATTATTAATAACATTGGTAGGTGTAAGTAATAGTGCCAGATTTAATCAGAAACCGACATCACCAAAAATCTAAACCGAATGAGGCTTGGTTAATCAATACTAAGTTGTTAATTATTAATCACTTATACCGTTATACTATGTAGTAGATACCCGCGTAGTTCATTTACATAAATAAATAAAGTAAGGGTGAGTTCGGTTGTAATAGATTAGGTTATAGCTAATAATATAAATACACGAGTAGCACACTGCACGCCAGCTGTAAATATATAGTCATTTTAGATGATACTAGTGACAGAACAAACAAGTCGTGCACCTGGTGGTACGCGACATGTAACCTATGATAATTACGGTTCCACTCAGAGATTTCGCAAACGCTTGAGGGATACTGCCACTGGGCTCGTCGCCTTGAGAGGTAACGCACCTCTTATGGAAGAACGGCATAAGTGGAGTTACGTCAAAAACGTTAATTGCTCCATTAGATACAGAAAAATCTAATGAAGCTGATGGAGCAATAAACATGTTTGACATAAACGGGAATAAACGCGTTTACATACAAATAGGTATTTTTCACACCCACCTAGTTTCCCGACGTTTCGGCCAGGTTGCACTGGCGGTGGTCACGGGCTGACTGGTGATGTGTTTACATCTCCACCTCGGTGGTGGAATTGTCTCAGGATGACGCGCAGTGGCAGTCCCCTCAGATCTTTGCGTTTAAAGCTCTGAGTGGCACTTTAACTGCTATGGGCTGACGTATTGCTTACCACCAGGCAGACAACTTGTTCGTCCCGTCACTTGTTATATTAAAAAAATTAAAATTTGTTCACGTAAAATCGGTATACTGAAAAATATTTTTACTTATACAAATGATATTTGAGACATCCACTGCTGGACATTGGCCACCCCCAAAGATCACCACAATGACTGGTGACAATCCTTGAAATTTTGTATAGAATCTTAAAGTACCTCGCTATCACAAAATATTAACAGAAATGTGAAAAATACAAATGCATTAAACAAACTACAAGCAAGTGTTTTCAAGTTATCAAAGGAAATTAAAGTATTTTTTCGAATCTACATTCTACTGAGATCTAAAGAACCCGAAACGCTGGTTACTTTGAAAAGCGATTCTGATCCTAAAAAATGCCTGATTTTATTTCCAATGTATAACATCTAAATCTAAAAACTCAGCATTGTTATATTTCATTCTAAATGTAAGATAATTCCTGAAAAGTCATCTAGTACGTCAATGCGCTGTCTAGGAGCTTACTAGCGTGCCCTACTGCCCTCGCTTTTTTAGGGTTGTCACTTAACAAACACTTTTTAAGGACTTTATCTATTGCTAATGGTCACACTAAGGGCCTTTATACAAGGCGACTATAGTTTATTTCACATAGCATGGGTACGATGACGTTTGACATTTGAAGTTTCTAGAGATGTAGTGACGTAAAATCGAATGAAAAAGAAATTATTTAAACATCTAATCGAGATAGTTTGTAACGAAGAGAGATTCGAGAGAGAAAACAAATAATAAATAAAATAAAAAGAACTAAAATTATTATGTTGTAAAAAACTACACAACAAATAAAAAATCAACAATTACGAAACAAAAAGTACAATAAATTGATTTTAAATCAACGGCAAGGCAACTAAATTTGAATAATTGCTTCAAAAACGTTACACAAAACTCAAAACAAAAGAAATCGACCCTTAAATCAGGTGTACCCACTGGTATTGACGCGAGATACACAATAGCCAACCAATGTCAATCTCTATGGATAAATATTCCGTTTTACGCATCAAGTAAATGGGGTAATTTATTTTTATCTTTAACATTTCATTTCCTATATACTTAACATACTGTAATTTTTACATAAAATAACAATATTGCAACAAATATTGTTTATTTTTGTTATATTATAAGAAATCTACAATTTCTTTTTGAAACGTAAAAATTTTATATGCGACAGGAACCATCCCATGTGAAATGGACTGTGGTAGCAATATTTAACTGCATTAAAAGCCGTCTGTGACTGCGACTATGGTAATGCAAATGCTTTATTAAGATCCTGTCTCACGATCATATAACTATTAAAAATCACCGTTCCAGTTAAAGGGCTTTATAACGGCCCTTAAACGAGTCTTTCTCTACCACCACCTGAGTGCTAACGGTAGTTCGCGTGACCCAAAAATGCGAACGTGCGCAACTGTGGATTGTACATCCAAATGCAAAATGGAAGGAATCTTAATGCACTTTTGCAGTGTGACTCTACTTTACTCAAATTATATAAGGACGAACAACAACAATATTTAATAACGGTTTCATTAATATTAGATATAATTGGTTGATGGCTGTACTATCACATAGTCAATTGTGACTATATGGGGCCAATGAAGGGCCCGAATCGTTGATTTGTTTAAAATAGCAAATATACGTATTTAAAATCCGAAAAAATAGTTTCATTTTCTGTAATGTATAATTTTTTTAATTTCAAGTTTTTTTTAAAATTGGTTTTACAACGTTTTACTTTAGTATCCGCTCCTACAAATCATAGCGTATTGGCATTTGGCTCGCCTACGCTCCACCATATGCCTCCGGGCTGACGATCGTACACAGATTGATTTTACGTGTGACGTGTGTGCTCGAGACAAGTCATAGACCATCTGCATACACTACAGTTACAATGACATATTTTATGGAAACACTTAACTAAAGCCATGCTAACCTAATACTTTGCCAACCGTCTAGGAAGATCGTGGGTTCGAATCCGGGCTTACATCTCTGAGTTTTCGAGATTTATGTGCGAAATTTAATTAGAATTTTAACATGGGCTTTTCAATTAAAAAAAATATCGTGAGCAATTTAACAATTATAATTTTTTTAATAATCATAGAAAATCGAAAACACCTACGCTATAATAGCCTACTAAATCTGACTAATGACATCACAAAAAAGAACCGAAACACGCGCTCAGAGAGGTGAAAATAACGTTGCCCGCCCAGTGCAGTCGCGCGGAACCGAATGCTGAGGTTGCAAGGATTGTAATGTGAATAGAAGACTTGTCTTAACGCTTCCACTGTCTGCGAGTGACGGAACCCTGGCAGTACTGCTACTAAGATCCGCACAGCATAAGAATAAAATACACAGCTGTCAGCTATTCAAGGCTAGAAGAATGAAATAGGCAATTACTACATAAACTTGAAACATTTTCATTAAAAATTGGAATTTTTCTTGTCTGTGATACAAAGTAGTGCCAACCATATTGCCCTCCTCGTGTAATTGATTCCCTCCCCCACCAGGAATGTGACGGAGAAAGGGGGAGAGATTCAAAAACTCATTCCGTACACATACGTAAGTAATTGGGTTTCATTACCACACTGTTATTTGTACTTAGTATACGTACTAGTTACTTTAGACTATTATTCGTAGAGTAGAAATTGTTTGTCGGAATACAGATGTTAAGGAAAATTAGGTGTACATTGTATTCAGCCTACAGGCAGACGCGGAAATAATACTTTGATTACCATTTCTTTTCAACAGTTATTATGCGTTTCAATTTAAGCCATCACGGGTCTTAGAGACACACAGTGCCTCTAATTATTTTGGTAAAAAATATTTTCTTTTTCGACAACAAGCAAAGGGTCGTCAAAAGTACAATATGTAGCAGTTTAATTCCATTTGGTGAATATTTATAAATCGTTTCAACAATTTTCTTTTTTTTTCGACTTGTTCAAAATAACAACAAAAGGATGATGACCATTCTGCCCTCGTCTTACTTAGCATGTCCAGCAAATTCATTAAATATTTATTGAATTGATATTCAATTACTTTTGTGAAATTACACCGCTAGTTTGTTATAATTATTAATACAAAGATCGAACGCTTAGAAAAAATCCTCCGATCCGGCCAACGTCTCCTAACAAACTGTGCTAGACGCTATGCCAACTTAATCACGGAACTAACCAGCGGACCTCACTAATTTTTCTATCCGCTCACGCGATACATGCTGCCGTAGACGCATGCCACACCTAGTGGTGCCGGTGATGATTTTATACTGATTTATCGGATATCGAAGTTATAACAGGTAAAAGAACTAATATTAATTGCTATTTCGGTAACTACTCTAGCAAACCATAAAGTTTTTAATGCCCGGGTCTGTCATTTAAAAAAAATAAACAACCTCAAAAATACGTCACGACAATCGTGTGTGTTAATGTTTGGGCTGGTAATTTCGGTGTTTATTTATTGAAAACATACCGTAAGTAGCGTTTTTTAAGTTTACCCTGAATATAAATGTTTATAAACTATACTTTAAGGAATAATTTCATGGTAAACGTTAGAACCACTCAAACGGAATATCATCATATTTATCCAAGTACACCAAAAATTTTATTAGTGCTTTTTAAGTGCAGGATTTGCGGTGTATTACTGCATTTTATTTGAGATGTTTTTGTTGGTAGTTTGGAGGGTATTTATTTAGCAATGCAGAATAATAATTTTTATTTATAAAAACTTGTATTTAAACTGAATGCTTTTCTAATTTTTTGTTGGATCTTTGTATTTGCTTTTCAACTACTTTTTAGCCGTAGCGCTATCTATAAGAAACCTTATGCTATATTAATTAATACTACAATTTTGATAGTAGTCTGGAATCCCCTCAAAGCAGCATTTTTTTGAATGAAAATAAAATTGTAATTCTATCGCATTTCCGATTCAATATTAAAGGCGACTAAAGATCTTTATTTGCAGAGTGCCAGAGCGTTTTAATGATATTCAACAAAAATGTTGAAAACAGGTTTTATTTTTAAACTTGCGTGGATTTCAAGATCGTGCAAGCTCCTCCTGTTGCTATAAGAAGTCAAGGTGGCCGGACAGAAACCTCCCTGCTATGGCCACACTGAGGCGGCAGCGGGAGCGTTCCGGGAATTTTGTAATGTTCGAGTTTTTAGACACCCTGCCACATAGAAACCGGTAAGGCGCATTTATTACACACGATTTTCATCGCGCTCACCCCGCGCGGGCGCCGCGTGATCGCCGAGCGGAGTCCGCGTTGCTGCCGCGCAGCGACCGCGTGCGTCTGTCATGACAAAATACGCTCTATTTGTTTAGCTTTTACGTTTTAACTTAACATGTTCGTCGCCGACTAGAATTTTCAAAAACGTTCAAAATGTGACATTGGCTTATATGATTGTTTTAGGTCTCAATTGTATATGTATATGATTTTTTTCGCGATATTTCATTATTTGGCTCTAGTTTGGGATTATATTTAGTGCCGGGCATTTCGACCTAAACGCAATAATTATTACATTTAGGCCGTGCCGGTCGCAATGCCGGGCAGATTATGTATATGTAATTTTCGATCGATTTTTTGCTTAGTTTGTAACTTTTAAATTCAATTTGAACTTAAAGTAAATTTTTTGATTCGAAATATAAATATTTTTTCCTCTTAGTCTAGAAAATTATGCAATCAAAAATCCTAAAATCCAATTGGCAACAGTCGTGTAATATGGCTAATACGTAGCGTTTGCCACATGCGGCGTGAACGAGCATCACAAAGTTAGGTGCGTCGTGTCGGTCATTTAACCCCCTACAGCCCCAATAGGTAGATGAGATGAACGTGTTAAATGAGCGTCCCGGGCACGCGGGCGAACCTGGAATGAATGTGGTCTACGCGGCAGCTCGCGCGGCCACCGCGCGGTTGTATTATGCAGAGGAATTTGAATGTTGTTGCCTAGTAAATAGAATTCCGATTCGCCATTAATGTACACGAAGACGTCGTAACTGGGCGGTCGCCGCGCGGCGGCCGCGCGAAAACTTTCTCCTCGTGTAACCAGGGCGCTTATGCTGTGTTCCATAGATTCTATGCGGCAGTTGTGGTGATTGCACGTTATATTTTTTTAACTCAAATGTGTTTTCACTTTCAATATGAATTCCACCGAAATTTGTTTTGCGTTGCTTCCGTAACGCTAAGAAAAGAGAAAATTTTTGTTAATCGCTATACGACAGCGATTTGGTGCCCTCTTTAAAATCTGTACAAAATGAAGCATGCGTTGCGACTTACGCGTGGAACTGCTGGCTGTGTAGCACATTCTCCGATACACATTCGTCCCACAGGTCCAGCCCCGAACCGCTTTTCCCGCTGTACCGCATCTGTGTGGCCTGACCTTAACTCCCTACCAACAACTCACTGTTCAAGATGAGGTCGAAACGAAGCAACAAAACGGTTTTACAGCACTTTTATTAACAATTACTTTTAAAAGATTAAATATTGATTAACAATAAATGTTTACAACAGTAAAATGCAGTAGACTAGCTTACGCGTTGTATTCACTGTCAAACCATAAATAAATTAACGAGTTTTTATTTTTTTTTATGTTTGTTACACATTGGAAAAAAATTGTTTCTTTGAAAAACCAACATACGCAATTTAAGTTCGAATAATTGTAATTTTTATAAAAAAAAGAAACCGACCTCAAAAGTTTGGAATTAAATAAATATTGGACAACGTCACATGAGTTGCTCTCATCCCAAAGTAAGTATCTAAAGCATTTGTGCTAGGAAAATCGGAAACAACGACGGTACCACAAACAGATCCGAGACAGTGTTCTAGCAAGCCTGCTGTATCATCGTAAGTCTTATTCTTAAGCCAATATTTGACGGTCTTTTTATTATATTTTATCTTATTCATAGCGACATAATGCAAAGAATTTAATTTAAAGTAAAGGAATGTACCAAGGAAGCAGAAGAATTGGAACATTAGTCAAGTAGTGAAAAATCTATAATATAATCTCAGTAACACGTAAGTGCTCTGGGTCATCACAGTCTTTCCTGCCAGCTGAGCGCCGGCCGTATCTCCGAAACGACATCATCCGCCGGGCCTTTGCCACTGTTAACATGCCCGCTATTCTAGAGTCAGAGGCATCTATTCGCGAACTGATGGCAAACGCCCGGACGGAATGAGTCTCATTCCTTGGTGTGTGGGCCGGGCCCTAGCACTTGCCCCATCCCATTACCAGCATACCAGCAAGAGGCCTGGCTCCGCAGTTTTACCTTACCTGTATATCATCAAAATAAAAATATTTAGCATCTCAGTTTTCACCACCATATAGTTCTATTTGGAAAACCTTACGCAATTTTGTATTAAAAATATAGATTAGTGCTGGCTAGCTGAATCACCACTGAGTATCTAAATACTAGATACACAATGAGTCACGACTAGTTCCATGTGCCGTTATGGCATAGATATGGCGAGCATTACGTCAGCAACTAGGGTACGCCGCATTTAATGGCCTATTTATCTACTAGTATATCTACATATAGGTACTTTCCTAGGTTTCCTTATAAAGCTAACAAATAGATTTTGTCCGTAGTCATTTGGGGACATTTTTTTTCTAATATTAAGTGATGGGATGAACAGTCGTGCGCTTGCTGGTAAGCGACACGCCTGTCCAGGGGACGTATGCGTAATTTCATTAAGAAAGAAGATATCCATTATATTAACCTTAGAACTAAGTCCAAACTTATGGTACCACGATTTCGTTTAACTAAGGTAAACGATTATTTTATGAGGAACTGTCTACGTTTTTACAATAAGATTCTGGAGAACATTAATCTTAATGTATTCTTTATTTCCTAAGTTTGAAACTTACATTAAAAGTATTTTAATTGAAAGGTCATATTACAAAATTGAAGAGTATGTGTTAAATAAAGAAGGATGGAAAGACAACAAGAGTCTAGATTCCACACAATTATGATTCAAAGCGTATTCCATAGCATTTAAGTTTATTTGAAAAGAGCAAACCCTGGAGTTTCTTGCTTGTTCTTCTCAGGGAGGTCAGCGAAGTGATCGTGCAGTTGCTTAAAAAATGACATTTTGAAGTTAAAAATGTTACATATGGAATAAGTAATTATTTGACTTTGACTTTGACTTTGATACATAAGTTGACCAGGGGTGCTGGTAAAATTACAAGCACATGAGTCTTTTTTATAATACCAAGTGACAAAACGAACAAGTCGTATAATTTAAACTTCACCCTGTTGCCATATGCAAACAGAGCACAGTAACAGGAGTTCAATACCATCAATACCTATTATTGCAAGTTACGACGTTTTGATATTGTATTTAAATTTTAATCAATGTACTGCCATCTAGCGGTTAATTGTTGAACGATGACGGATTGGAGTTATTACTTTAATTCTCCAAAAAAGAAGCGAGCATTTTTATTGCAGGGGCATAAGCTTTACTTTCGTTTCTTGTAACAAAAATAATTAATAAAATATGACTTTACGATGATATAAAATACCACCACGGGTAATAAATTTGGTGTGGCTATCTTTTTTGCATTTCAAAACAGCATAATAAGTCATTTTTCTAGGATTTTAGGGAATTTGCACGAAAGAATGACACAACCATACCGTACAAAGCAGAAATGGTGAACTGAGCTCAAGTGGGTTTTTCGAGACCTATAGTTGGCACGCGTCAGGCGCTAACTAACCACTTCTACTGTATTCATTATTCTGTGGTAATTATCTACCATCTCTGTTTAGCATGCTAACTTTAAATTCCTAACACGACACGATTT